>NC_089837.1:431038891-431338891 GCF_035609145.1 Eleutherodactylus coqui | reverse complement strand
TCTTATCAAATGTAGATAATGTATGCACACATCACATTATGCATTCATTTGTCAGCACTACATTTTTGTAATAATTCACTACTTTTAAGGTATTGTCTCCCGCGATTGGACACTACACCTTTCTTTGTTCTACTTTGTACTATTAATAAAGCTAACACTGAATTAGCTCCTCAGAAAGAGGACAGTAATGACTTTACACAGTTGATGACCACTTTTCTGTCATTACGTGCGGTTTCAAAGAATGCCCAGACTGCACAAGACCGGCGAGCAGACCTAGCTGTGGGCCTGATGTTGCTGCTTCAGCTAGTAGTAGCTGATGGTGGTGGTACAGCATTTTTGTTTTTCTGGGACGCTCTACTCCCTGTCTTGGAAGGGCGCTACCCGAAACATTGGCCTCTTTCTCTTCCCTCTCCGAGCTGCTTTAACGACGTTCCCTGCCTTCACATCATGTAGAGTAGAGTATCTCATCATCTTCTCCCTTCTCCTCCTAAGTGGACTCTACTACAGTGAGCACTGTGAGTTAGCACCTCTGTTTCACATCACCTTGTATAGATATTGCTTGTGGAGGGCTGACCGCGCACACTGACCCATCTTCATCTTCCTCTTCAAAAGGATAAAAGTGGTTGGGCATCAGTGCATATAATGTCTTGGTCTTCCCATCTCGTTGTTTGGACTGCCCGTCGACATCCATAACACGGAATGATCAAACAGCTCCTCAGATTGATGCATATGGACTTCAGAAGGCGAGGGGTTATTTGGCACAGGGTGCAGTGGAGGGTGGATGCTTATGGCTGACTGCTGTGTGCCTGGGAAGATGATGAGGTGGTGGTACTTGAGGCACGTTAGTCATCTACTCTATGACCTGTTCTGCAAGCAGGCGATGTAACACATAGGCAGACCCACTTCTAAAGAATGGCAGCGATACGAGGTGGCGTCACATGGGATGGTAGAGGCTACCCCACAGTTGGCATTGCTGTCTGTCATCCCGGGGCCGTACACTGCTATCAAAAAAAGTTTTCTGCGACACTTCCTCACCGCGGCCAGAGCTGTGATCCCACATGACTGGTGGAGTAATATTGCTCCCTCGATCCTGGAATTTGTACAGGAGTTGAATTAGCTAATGTATATGGAGGAGTTGGGTGACGAGGTGTCAGAGGGGCTATGCTTGAGCAGCCGTGCCTGGGTTCTGAGGAACACGTTCCACAACTCCCGAGTTCCAGAATGTCGTGCGATGGTAGGGAAAGGGCAGACGCCTGGGGAATGTGGGGCTGGGGTGGTGATGTGGTCGGGCTGAGGTGGGGTACCGAGCAGAGGCAGATGGGCTGCGACAGAGGGTTTTACTCCCTTTCTACAGAGTTTTCCTGTCTACCCGTACGACCTCGGGCACCCCCTCCCCCTCCCATCTTTCTCTTCTCTGCATCCTATGTGTGTGTCTTTCTCATTCATAGTTTATGTAGAAGGCTCTAGTCTTCGTTTGTTTTATGACCTCAGTTATTTGTAATTTTAGAATCAATTGAAAGTAGGAGGAAGGGCTAGTTCAGAGGCACTGGTGTCACGTTATAGTATTCTATACAAACAATCGTTAAGAATGTAGCGGCAAGATTTTTTAACAGAGGTTCCAGCTGTTCTGATTACTAAGATATTTGCCTCTCCTAAATTTTTGAGCCAATGTTGCGGTCCTGCGTGATCTGCTGTAGGTTGTTTTTTTTTGTCTATATGTATAAATGTTAAAATTTCAATAAAAACACATTAAACATAAAGAACGGCAGCGGACTTGCCTCACGTCCTGCAGAACGTGGAGCTGTTGCTTTAGTAAGAGCAGTTTAAGGCACCGACTTGGCCACCCACCAACACAACTACTAATACATCTACCTCTTACATATGGGTTGGGAAAAAAAAAAAGTAGGTACATAACAATCTAGTACGGCATATTCAGAACCTAGAAAAATATCTGGTAGCAGAAACGGACAGCAAGTTTTTTTCCAGTTTTTGCTTACAGTAAACCAAAAGTATATAAACCTTTTCCAATCCACTGTCTGACGTCTAAAGACATTCTGATTGAAGGCTGTACAGCTTCGATGTCGAAAGACGTCTGGCAGGGTATTCTTACTGTAGATTACTGGCCGCTCTGTTGTCGGGGTGCCTCGCCAGCATGTCCCATACCGCAGTACTGGTTCTAGCCAGCAGATGGCGCCATTGTATAATGGCAGAAAGAGAAAGCCCCCTATCAAACCCTGAATCCAAAATTGGATTGCAAAGGGTTAAATTGAGCAGCTGCAGTACATTGAAGGATTATATCCCCCACACTATAGAGCAATTTCGGTCTGCTGAAACATAAAATGGCACTGCTAACCTAGTGGTATATACACATCGTTCCGAGGCGGTACTGCTGCCCTTTATTCCTCCTGCAATCCAACCTCACTGCCCGGTCTGGGAGAGTTCAAAATATTGTTTCCTAATTTCCTCCTCTAAAACTGAGGAAAGGTTTATCATCCGATGCGTCTTATCGAGCGAAGAATACGGCAGTTAAACTGACTAGGAAAGTTATGCAAAAATGAAAACAAAAGGAACAGAAAAGGAAATGAAACACAAGAAATACCTTTCCGGGGAGTCCAATGGCATTTTAAAACCTGGTGGAAGGGCAGGCCCAAAAAATTCATCATCAGCTTGCGGAGTTTCTTTTCTGCAAACACAATAATTGAGTCTCTATCAATTAAAGATAAAGCTTGTAAGGTTTAAATAGAAATGTGACATACACAAGAAAACAAATGCAAAAACCATCTCCTCGCCGCTTATTGTCCAAAATGAAGTCAGGGGGCCTTGAGCATAAAAACTTGTCTAAGGAAAGTATTACTTTTGCCAATAGCAACCAATCAGATTCCAGCTTTTATTTCTAAGCCTGACCATAAGAAATGAAGACCAGAATTGGATTTGCCGCTGAGCATCACCCTGTTATTTTCTCAGAACGGGATTTTTTAAAATTTTTATTCACATACAAGGTTGTATATGTGTAACAGAATCCAATATGGAATTGGGTCTAGATGAAGAAAAATACATGAACTCTTACAGTTTGAAAAGTTTATTCTGTTTCAAGGACTCCAACTAACTCCTGCTTTAAATCCCCTGCTAACTACTAATCACTGGCAGTGGGTTATGGAAGCCTGTAGTAGCTTATAGAACTATGATGACAGAATGCTATCAGATCAACATTGCCTTCCTCCTTGTAACTGCAGGCACGGCTCTCATTGAGATCAATGAGAGCTGTGCCTGCAGTTACAAGCGCCGGCCACTACACAGAGGTTGGCGCTGAGGCTTCCGCTGCTTCTTCCTTGACCTATGTGTATTAGCGGTCCTGTTAGTGGGTGCACAATCAGCTGATAAGTTGGGGTTTCGAGCGGCAGACCCCAGCCGATCAACTATTGATGACCTATCCTGATCGTATCAGAACAGCAGGTTTAACAGCAGCACTCCATTTAACCCAAAAAGGGTGGGACTCAATAGATGCAGCAGCAACAAATAGGAACTTGAGTCGTTGTCCCAACACCAGACACCAAATATAAAGAAGAATCTGTGGCGGCATCAAAAGGTGCAAATAATGTCCACGTTTTTATTCCTCCATATCCATAACAGAAAATGCTACGTTTTGACCCTAAAGGGGTCTTTGTCAAGATTGGACATAATTTGCACCATTTGATTCCTCTTTATATTCTATCCGGAGGATAGGTCATCAATAGTATTCTCCCTGGAAAATCCCTTTAACTTCTAATATATTAGCAGCTTGTCTTTCTATAAACCCAAGTAGGTCTCTTGCATAACTCACCTCTGGGAATCCTCATCTCTCTCCTTGTGGTGCCAGTGGCTGTGTGACGTCTCCTGATTGCTGTCCTCCGATGAATCGGAGCTCTGGTCTCTTTTGTATCCTGGAGGTAACACCGGGCCTGCAACTATGCAGATTAAAGCAGGTCAATCAAAGACATATAAGGTAGCCTAACCATTCACTTTTTTGGACGCGCTCTCGCTTGGTGTCCATAGTGCAGTCACAATACCTGGACGTCCAATCCTTCCTCCGAATCAGACTTTAATCCCCATAGAATTCTATAGCCATGCAGTTTCAATTCAGGAGATCAACAAGGAGCCTGGGTATTACGACCACATCAAGGTGGTTTCACGCTTTTTAACTACTAGTATTTTTTCATGTGTCGGTCTACAATACAGCATTCTGTAGTCAGAGGGGGGTTTGCTAATATGCATGCCCTCTGATATGGGAGGCCTCGCTATAACAGTCAGTATTGCCCCATGTCTGGTGATTTTGACCATCGGATCTTCTGTTAGTCAGTAGACAACCTGCTGCCTGCATGGAGTGAGTTACTTGCTCTTGGGTAGGTATTAATCTCTCAGCTAGGGCAGGTACTGGCAGCAGGAGTCCAAGTCAAAGAGTCAAAAATCATCAATGAATGAAATCATCCCTAATACTCTTTAAAGGGAACCGGTCATTAACTACATGAATCATAAAATAAGTTTTGGTGCTTCTAGATTTTGACATGGAGCCCCTTTTCATACTTACCCAATCCCCCATTCTTGTGGCATTTTTTGGCGAAGGCAGCACAAGTGGGTGTCGCACTGCCGCATATGGAGCTGTGCACAGAATAGTGAATAAGTGTCTGATCGAGTAGGACCCCTTTCGAACCCGTGAATAGGGGTCTCAAGTCCCCAGCTTGAATGTAGCAGTAGCCATGCATGCACAGTACCGAACCATTCTTCTCTGTGTGACTGATGGAGACAGACAGATAGAGCGCTCGGCTATCTCCAACAGTCACACAGAGATGACTAGAGCGGTAGTGTGCATGTGTGACCGCCACTCCATTCCAATGGGGAAATCAGGACCTCTGTTCGTGTGATCAGTGGGGGGCTCAGCAATCAGACACTTGACACCCATCAACGCCCCTAGAAGGCTATGCAATATTAATCACACTAGTCAATCTGAAAATATAACAATTACCACTTTTACAAAAGACCTGTGTTTATTAATTATTATGTTACCGAAACTTTCTACTATGTAAACACAGATGCCCGATGGCTTATCTAAAAATACCTACCCGAGGTCAAACAGCTGGCGCTTCATTAGCTGCCAGTCTGTGTGATGCCCAAGGATAAATATCCAATTAAAGCAGATGGCCTTTGGGTAAAGCGCCATTGTGCGAGCGCTCCTTCTCTGCGGCAGCCGCTGTATACTGCAGGGACACGGCACATTCTGGCACAGATAATGCTGTGAGAATGTGACGGATCCGGCACAATGCCAAGGAACATCTGCGGGAATTGTCAGAGGACGCCCATCATCCATCCCCACGAGAGATCATGGAACTCCGATGCAAAGGATTTACACACAGCAGCCTCAATAAACCATGGGAAGCATCCGAGGGGAGAACGGGGTGATAGACGAACATTCCACAGGCACTCTCATCAAACGCCGGGAGCCAAGAACCTCCGCTCCTGCGTGTATAGGGGAAAAACTACAAATCTGGAACTTGCAGATTCTCAACCAAAATGGAACTTTAGAAAAATGAATGGTCTGCACAAGGCGCTTTTAATCAAATTCAGGCTTTCTTTTTAAATTCAAACAGAAAACGCTATTTGAAAAAAAATCTTACCCGGTCGCTGCAGTAGAATGATGCGGCTATTAGAATGATAGAAAATGCATGCGGAAGGAAAACCAAGACCAAGCCATCTGTCATGGAGGTGTTCTGTGCACTCATCTCTTATTACAACACTTTTGGGTCACATGTGGGTAATTAGAGATCTGTCATTGTTTCTTGCATGTTAAGGTCTCACTCACATGGGTGTGGAATGTACGCAGCTATTAGCAGCAAAGAAAAAAAAACGTGGTTCTACAGCAGCGGAAAATCAGCAAAACGGACAATTTTTCCGCGCTGAAGTCCCAAGACTGAAAATATGTGCTGGAGAGAGATGAAGGGAAGCCCTGGGGAGTCCCTTCACTTCTCTCTCTCCAGTGAAGGGAAGCCCCACTGTGGGGATAAAGGTAGTCCCCCGAAGCGGGGCTTCCCTTCATCCCTGCGGAGAAACAGTGCCTCCGGGTTTAGCGGCATGGCAGAGCTCACTCCCCCTCTCTTTTTTCCCCCAGCTCCCATAGAAGTCTATGGACACTCCTGTGTTTCGCACACCACAGATAGGTCAATCCCTATAGTTTCGTGCAGCAGGGCGCTTCAGTCGCTGAGGTCCTATCGTTTTAGGTGCAATTTTTTGGGCGACTAAGTTCCTTCATCTGAATGTTTCCATAAGAAACCATTGGTTCTAATGAGTTTTTTGCGCGTGTAAGTTAGCTGCACGAATTCCCTCGTGTGAACAAGCCCCAAGTGTTTGTAAATGAGGTCGGGATGCCTAGAAAGTATAGCAAGAAAAAGATCAGCTGTAATTACCAAATGGACTCTACAGACGCTGCTGTTGGAGAGGTCCGCAGAGGAACGCCCCCACATCTGCTGTGATTGACCACCAGAACAGCACTGGCCAGTCGGATCAGCATGTCCACTGCGGAATATTCCACGGCAAATTCTGTAGCATTTCCACACAAGAAACCGCATCAAAACCTGCACCATAAGTGCGCATTCAGAGCGTGAATTACCTGCATGTCTACAGCTGCTTCTTAGCAGATACAGCGCCCCCCTCACCTAAGAATACATAGCGTTGTTAGCGCGCATCAGCACAAGCCCCCCAGCGGCTTCCAGTGAGCGCTGAGCCGCTGGTCAGGTGATTCCGAGGTGAGCAGGAGCACTGTAGCTACATATCCGTAATATTGAAGGTAATGATAAATAAACCGTCCCCTCCAGCAGGCAGGAATGGTACAGCCTCTAGCTAATGCTGTGCTTCTGCAACATGGGATAGACAAGTGAAAATAAAAATTCACACAAGATGGTGCAGCATGCTCTCTTTTACTGCAGATGGGGTCGATTAAGATCTATGGATGCGTACAACCCGCAGTCCATACGAAATTAGCATTTGTGGGCCAGACCATCTCTGCTGCCTGGAGATCCTTCCATAACACTGTGACATGGATGACATCTTCTATGGTACCGCTCCACTCATCTGAGATCTGCCTTCAGCACGGGAAATTAAGGCAATTTCTCCAGCTCTGATGTCCGTAGGAACGGTAAGCGGGTGACACGTGTTACGGGATCTACCTCAGCAGTCTGTAGCTGTAGGTAAGTTGATCCGCTCGGAAGGGGTGACAGGTTCCCTTTAAATTGTGCCAGCAGTGACCATAAACTAGGGCTGCCCACCAATAGGAGCAGCAGTCAGCTGGCAGACCCTGTGCCAACCTCTACAGAGAGCATACAGGTCAGATTGCACTAGGTGCCGCCGCCACCTTCTGCTGTTTAGTAATATAATGCAAGTCTTTATACCTTCTCCCTCCTCCTCTTCATCGTTACCGCCGCTGAATCCCGGAGGTAGAGCTGGACCGATCAAATCCCGGGACATCTTGAACAGATGGGCAGCTTCTCTGCATGACGTCACTACTCCGCGCCATCACTTCCGCTCACAGTTGGAGACATAAGATGTATTAGAACGGTGAGCGAGGAGTCCTCCAGCGTGCTGAGCGGCTCACCGCTCTGATCCACGAACACTGCACGATGCTAATACGATAGATGAAGGCGAAGACATAGCGTAACTAGAAGACCACGTGACACATGCTGAGTGCTACGCCGCCATATTTGATGTGGGCTGCCCGACTTTTATCACACGTGCTGTATAGGATAACATATTTTTCTTGGCAGCAGCCGTACACCTGTATTGCATGGAGTATTGGGCGTCATGTACAGGGCGGTACGACCCCCACCCGCTGAGCTGCAGAGGGATTCCGGCCGTGACGTTATATGTCACCCGGAAGTGAGCGCCCCGTGCACGTTGTGATCATGGAGCAGCATGCAGCCTACCCGCCTCCTGTTCTCCGGCCGCCGGTGGTTTCTGCTTTCCTGGAACCTTCCTACCCGCCCGCCGGGCATCACGGGCTGTGGTCACCGGCGGCGCCGCCTGCACCCTGGTATGGAGGGTGGAATCAGTGGGCGCCGCAGCCTGGATATCATCAGCCGGCCCCTCAGCGCTACGGTGGGTGACAGAGGGCAGCGTGGTGCCCTTATAGTAAGAGAAGACACATAGGCACAGGGGTCGCGGGCTGTGCCGCTGCAGGTCATTGTGGAGTGTCCGTTACATGGACTGTATCAGCCTACCGTATATACAGAAGTAGAAGGGAAGAGGCCTGTCCCAGGGAGCTTGCAATCTACAGCTGGACAGATCTGCTGTAATGAGCTCCTCTGTGCTGTACGGTAGCATCAGGACATGTTCACACACTGCGGATTTTGGTGTGGCAGATCTGCAGATCTGATGCACAGTATACTTTTTGCATTAAGGCCTATCCACATTGGCACTTTCATATATGCCAGAAATGTGCATGGGAGAAAAGTGTAAAAAGCCTGTAATTTAGGCCTCCTGCAAACTGCAGAGCCAGATTCACATGTGGAATCCGCCCCTGAGAGCAGCGGTGTCCGTGCGTACCTGGATACTTTTCGTTTTCATCTGTACCGCGGATGATCTGCACTGCTCGCCGTCGGACATGCGCAGTACAGATTTTTTTTTTTTAAACTCCTGCGTCATCGCCTAGCGATGCTGCAGAATCCGCGGCCTTTCGGCAATGTCTACTGCAGAAGGGCTGAGGAAGAAAAAAAAAAAAAACCCGTTTCGGCGCGGGACAACCCCTTTAATTTTAATTATTTTTTTTTAATGTTCGGAGTAGGTGATTGTAAGTATTGTTGCATTAGAGTTAGGCCTCATGCACACGGCAGGTCCGGATTCCGCCTACAGAATCCCGCCCAGAATCTGGCCCTCCCCGTAGCGGGTGACCCTGCGTTCCTGTGTGTGCGGGCGGCCTTCTTCGCCGCCTTCTTCCGGCTTCTCTGTACTGCAGATGCTTTTCCCTCGGAATCCACGGCCCGTCTGGATGACAATTGCATACGGGCCACTGGTCGGACGGCTTCCATTAACTTCAATGACCTTGCGTACTTACAGCCTGACGTACTGAGACATTGTCACATTGGGCCTGGACGCAGTGTGAGGAGGGAGAGCTGTCTTCCATAGGACTGCTTCTTCTCTTCGCAGCGGCTGGGGACAGTGGAGGCAGAGATAATGGCATAATAAACCAGCTGGGGAAATATGTATATAATTTAATAAAATATAAGGCAGCCATTTGTTAATGAGCTATAATATGTAACATACTGTGCCTGCACTACAGATGACAGTACAGGCGCAGTGAAGGGAGTTTCATACCGGCTAGTTAAGGACTGATTTTCCTAGTAACACCGGACCACGAGGACAGTTAGAATTTGTGCCTGAAAAGGGGGCAGTGTTGGCCTCAAAACAGATGCAGATCTGATGTTTAAGTCAAACCCCTATATGTCACTTCTTGTTTATTGGCTAAAAAAATATATATAATATATATATTGCAACATTCTTTCCTGAAATGTTCTGTTTCCAACAACAATAGAACCCTTAGGCCTCCTTCCCACGAACGGATTTCCGCCGCGTAATTCGCGGCGAAAATCCGCTGCGTTGCCCGCAGCTATTAGGTTCTATTGAACCTAATACCTCATGGCACACAGTGCGGAATTCCATCGCGGAATTCCGCACCGTGAAATCTCCCGTCCTCACCCGCGGCATGCTCTATTTGCCGCGGGTGTACGCACAGACGGCTTCCATTGCAGTCAATGGAAGGCGTCCGTTCACGCTATCTCCCGCTGTAGCACAGCGGAAGATGGCGTGAAAACGCTTCCCCGCCTACCGCCGCCTCGTCACATGACGCGGGTGTACGCACAGACGGCTTCCATTGCAGTCACATGAGGCGGCCGGGCGTGTCACATGACGCGGTGGGCGTGTCATGTGACACGGCAGCAGTGGGCGGGGAAGCGTCATGCGGGACCCAGAGCGCCGGATCCGCTGGTAAGTATGGGGTCTCTGGGGGGGCGCCGTGACGAGCTTCACGGCCGTGTGCAGCCGGCCTTAGGCTGGGTTCACACGGGGCGTAATTGCCGCAGAATTTCTGTGCAGACTTTCTGCACGGAAATTCCTTCCACGACTCTATCCTGGGATTAGCCAGCAAAGTGGACGAGATTTGCAAAAATCTCGTCCACACGTTGTGGCCAAGCTGTGCTGAAATTGACATGCCGCACGGAATTCAAAGACGCGGAATGTCAATTCTTTCCCCGTTTCTATAGTGGCCTCTCTATGTGGAGAGGTGGCCGCAGTGGAATGCAGGCAGCGAAGGCTGCAGGTTTTGAAGCTGCATTTTTCCCGCGGAAATCTCAGTGTGGTCATTCCGCGGGATTTCAGTCCTGTGTGACCCCGGCCTGACAAGCGCGGAGATCTCTCCATTTTCCACATTTAATTCTTACAATTGAATGGCAGCATTCCTTCAAATCAATGTCCGACTTTTCAAAAAGTCTGTAAACCACTGATTGGGAATAGAAAGCCATGCTTGTAGAGCGACATGCTATGCCTCACATAGGCACTGGGTGGCAGTATACAATATACCTGCAGACTATGAGCCATCATATACGGTCAGTGAATAGGGTGCTGGTACTGGAGTTGATGGATACTGGAGCAATGACAGCAGTTACATATTACACTGCAGGCAGGAACATTCTACTGTCCTTTTATTGTGTAGCCCGAACATTATTTAGTATTTTTAAACTGAGAAGGCATCGCTTCCTATTAGGCCGCTTTTACATGTGCGTCGGGGGTTCCGTTTTCCTGCTGTGTTAGGGGAGCCCCCTGGCTGATGGAACTGAACTGACCCCATTGACTATAACAGGGGCGGTCTGGTTTCCACCCAGCAGTCCGGCATTTTACCGCAAGAAAATGTGCCGCATGCAATGCTATTTCTTCTTGTATTTTGTATCAGATCTGCAATGGAATCTATCGCAGATGTGAAGCTGCCTTATTTACAGGATTTGATTTTTTTATTTATTTTTTTTTGGGGGGGGGGGGGGGGGGGTTCTGCAGGTTGTTCAAATGGCATTTAGCAAGTTCACCTTGTTTTTATGTCTTAGGGAATTGCAGGGGCATCAGCCCCCTGACTCCCCTCCTGTAGAATTGCTCCCGTACTGGAGATTCAAGGCTCCGCTGTCACAATGGCGTTTCCCTTCTGCCCCTCCTCCCAGTGCCTGGCATTGACTGATAGTATGCTCAGCCTTCACTCATACGGTGCATGCTACTATTCCAAATAGTGTACCTGTTTTCTGGTATACCTCTATTAGTACATGTAATCTAGTATATTAATGGGATATCCATCAATCTTTGCTCTGTAATGTATGTTGTACGTTAGACGCTTGTGTCTCTGTTGGCGATATAACTGTAGTATCTGAGACATCTGCGGATTAAAATGGCAATCAGTTTAGCTCAATAAGTCTAATGAGAAAGGTCACGCCGCTCGCAACACTTCTATCCAAGGTTCCTTTTGTAATGGGAAAAGGTTCTTGTTACTATAGAAACCGGCGAGCGGAGCCCATGAAGAATCCATTGTTGCCATTAGACATCTAATATATTCCCATTTCTTACTTCCTGTTTCTGTCTTGTGCTTTACAGGCGGGCCGAGGCATTATGGTCAACATACGCAGCAAGGAAATGGTTGTCATGGAAACAAAGAATACAAAGTATAGTATACTTCGTCATCCTGTATTTCAGCATGTTATCTTTATATAATTGCTCTCCTACCACAAGTAATTAGACACCGGAGCAAGAAGAAATAGTATTTATTTACATATGTCAGTAGTTAGTGGGCCCTAATGATATCGGATGCTCTCCATGGCATACTTTATATTCAAGTCTGCTACACTTCAGGTGGTATTTCCCTCCATCCATCCTGCAAAGTTCTGGCAATGAAGGACGCTGCTCCTTGCACCATTGTAGATGGTAGGATGTACTGCGCTTCGTGATGGATGGCTTGTGTGCAGTGCCAAAACCCATATATAGTTCCCGTCACAAGTTTTGGCTGACCCCTCCAAGAGTCTGCATCTTATGTAGCATGGTTTAAGACACATGACATGCTAATAAGACACGATCCATTCTACTGATAGGGGTGTCCAGATACTTTTGCTAGGATAGTGTACATTAGGGCTGCAACACTCCTATTACAGGATGACAGTATAAGAAATGTAGTATTGGTCTAGGGCCACATGGTGACATTGGTCACATGACATGAAAATTGCAGTGTTGAATTGAGATATGGCATCTAGTGGTTGTCAATAGGGTTAGTGTGCGGCCTATCGCGACACTCCCAAATAAATCAAAGGCTGTTGGAATCTTGGTCATCAGTCACTTTTTACTTTGCCACCATAGACTGCAATGCTAGTCGCCTGTGACTTGTCTACCATTTACATGTGTTTTTTTTTTTTTTTTTTCTTTTAATATCTAAATTGCAACTCTAAAACAGTTGCGACTTGTTGGAGGCTTGATATCATACAAGCAAAGTCAGTGTAGCGGTATTCTGGTGGATTAGTAAGTTGTGCACCATACTAGGAGACTAAATAGAGTTTTGTGATTTACTCATTGGCTACATTTACCTACTTGTACGGCAGAAGTGCGTGGGGTTTATATATGGATCAGCCTAGAGAGACCCTGCAGCACAAAAATGGAATCTGTCACGTCCCAACAGCACTATAAACTAAGTTATGGTCTGTTGGGGACGTGGCAGGGAGGCGGGTGATGCATTTTTTTCAATAAGCTTTTTTGCTAGTTACCACAAGTTTGTTGAAAAGTTAGTGCTAATTTAAGTTCGCAAATATCCTTAAACTCTGGATGTGTCTTTCTTAATATACAATGTTTTTCTTAAGTTAAAGGAGCATTTCAGTTACAGGGGTGGAGCTTCACCCAACCAGCACTTGAAAAAGTGTTCTGTAACCGGAATACCCCTTTAAGTTAAACTGTTATCATAGTTTGATGTATATTTTCTGCTATTAGAAAAAGAAGAGAAAAGAACCTGATTATTCGCATTACTGCGACACCTGTGATCGGGGTTTTAAGAACATTGAAAAGTATGAGGAACATGTTTCACAACACGTCAAGGTATGATCGGGACGTCTAAGGGGATGTTTTTATGAGCGTTGATTGGTAAACCACAGAGTCATTACTGACTCCTTGGGTGACGTCACATTGTGGTGTTTTCTTGGCAGACTTTTTTAGCAGGGTGGTTTGCCATTGCCATTGCCATAGCAAGCTGGGTACTCATTTTATCGACCATGGAAGGCTGAGTCAACCTTGAGCCGGCTACCTGAACCAGGCGGCGATTGAACCTGCAACCTTCAAGTCATGAGCGAGAGCTTAGGACTGCATTTCTGCTGCCCTAACATTCTGCATCACACATATGGCAGCCTGACCTAGCAGCTGTCCATTCTGGTTTATATGCTTTTTATGAGCTTAGCTTATCTAACCTACTCATAATTACATTTTTGGAGAATTTCTTCTTAGCATTTACACCAACTAAAAGGTTTTTTTCATGGTTGAAGACCCAGATGACAAACGTGTCCGTCCGTCGTTCACTTATGTACTGAGCTGATTTCAGTAGCATGGCTTGGTATTGCTGGCCATGTTCCTATTGAAATGAACTGTTACAATTGGAACAGAGCTGTCGGCTTAATGCATGAGCACATCAACCCGAAGAACAGCCGATCAGATGGGTCCCTGGTGATGACCCCCCACCAATCTACCATTGAGTACCTATTCCGATCATAGCCTCCCAATAGTCTACAACTGGAAAACCGTTTTAATGCCAAATGGTTTGTACTAGCGTGCATTAAACTCATTAGCACTGGGTGGTGTTTTTTCTTTAGTTTCAAAAAGGTTTTTACTAAATAAGTAAAATAGAAACCTGTAGCATATCATATGGGTTTCCCCCAACATAATGGAAGCCGTGTTGTATGCGTATGTCAGTGTTACACAAGCATGTTTTCTTTTACAGTGCCAAGAAGCAGACTGCAACTTCAGAGCCCATGAGAAGCTGGTACAATTTCACTGGAGAAATGTAAGTTATGCCAGAAGTAGATTTATCTGCACGGGCACGCCGCCTTTTGTCTAAACTTGATATATTTCTATAGTGAATGCTATCGGGGGGGGGGGACACACTTATCAAGTATTGTGCAAAATACTGCACAAAGCCTCCTTGCTCATGACTTTTTTTCCCTACTTTTTAACAGATAAGCTACTCTACAAGCCTTTCTAAAAAAAAAAAAGTTTTTTTGTTTTTTCTTTTTTAAATACGTTTTTTTGTTTTTTTTCCTTTTGGCTGTTCGGGACTATGGGGGTGGCCATCTTGCCTTTGCTGCAGAGAGATGCTTTACAGCAGCTTTCTTTTTGAGATGTGCTTTACAGTGGCCTGATGGGCCATTCACACAATGGACAGGAGCTGAGCCATTGGCTTGTATGGGAGACAGAGCTTAGTGGCAAGTGTAAAAACTGCAGGATTGTAGGATTTCTTGTAAACATAGTGTTATTGAAAATGTAAAACAAAAATCACCAAAAATTCTTATAAAGTTGTTAAACATTTTTACTACAGGTTACTTTATGATGACACAGATAGGAGAGGCAGCAGCACATTTGCACTACCTTTATTTTCATGGGAATTATTGAAAGATCCGGGAACTGTTGTTTACCTGCAAGTTCTTGCAGACATTAACAAACCTCTGAAAACTGGTGATTTGCAATTGAACCGCATAACACTGTGCTTTCAGCCTAATGGCAGATGCTACATGAGGCCTTTTTGATCTAACCGCTCCCCCTTTGTAAACTGCTGGTCTGAGTAGCAGAACCTCTTCTGGTTCGTTGTGTGGTACAAGTGCATTCGGAGAACTTTATGCATGTGGCCCTTTCTAGTTATCAGCAGGTTAGTAAGCAGCGTTTTGTCTGGGACAACATAAAGGCACTCATTTTATACTTGTATACCCTAGATGCATGGACCTGGTTCCAAGAGAATTAAACTGGACACACCCGACGAAATCAAGAAATGGAGAGAAGAGAGACGGAAGTATGTGCTTATACTATTGTTCATTCTTTTTACTACATAGCGAAGACCTGGGGGTACTAGTTGACTGTAGACTTAACTGGAGTAATCAATGCCAGTCAGCTGCTGCAAAAGCAAATAAAGTTTTGGGCTGCTTTAAAAGGGGCATAGGGGCGAGGGACGAGAACATTATTCTTCCACAATATAAGGCACTTGTCAGGCCCCACATGGAATACTGTGTACAGCTATGGACACCGATGCTCAGGAAAGATGTTGCAGTGCTTGAGGAGGTCCAAAGAAGGGCAACTAAATTAATAAACAGAATGACGGTACTGGAATACCCAGAGAGGCTATCAAAATTGGGATTCTTTGCCCTGGAAAAAAGATGGTTAAGGGGTGATCAAAAACATGTATAAATACATTAGGGGACAATACAAGGATCTCTCCCATGACCTGTTTATACCCAGTAACAAAAGGGCATCCTCTACAGTTAGAGGAAAGAAGGTTCCATCACCAACATAGAAAGGGGTTCAAAACGTTGATCCAGGGATTATTCTGACTCCCATTATGGAGTCGGGAAGGAATTATTTCCCCCACATGGGCTAAATTGGTTTCTGTCTCCTTTGGGGTTTTTTGCCTTCCTCTGGATCAACAAGGAAGGGGGGCAGGGATGGCGTAGAAACAGGCTAAACTAGATGGCCATTGTCTCCTTTCGGCCTAACATGCTGTGTTATCATGTAAATAATATAATCATAGAATGGTAGCGTTGGAAGGGACATCCAGGGTCATGAGGTCCAACCCCCTGCTCAGGGAAGGGTTCAATAAATCATCCCAAACAGATATTTCTCCAGCCACTGTTTGAACACTCCCATTGAAGGAGAACTCTCCACCTCCCATGGTGATCTGTTCCACTCGCTGAGCACCCTCACTCTCAGAAAGCTTTTTTTTTTTTTCTCTCGAATATCTAATCTTTATCTCCTCCCTTGCAGTTTCATCCCATTGCTTCCAGACTTTCTTGTGCAAATGAGAATAGGGCTGATCCCTCTGCACTGTGACAGCCCTTCAGATATTTGTAGACAGCTATTAAGTCTCCTCTCAGCCTTCTTTTTTGCAAGCTAAACATTCTCGGATCCTTTAACCGTTCCTCATAGGACTTGATTTGCTGACCGCTCACCATCTTGGTAACTCTTCTCTGAACTTGCTCCAGTTTGTCTGTCTTTTTTTAAAGTGGGTGCCCAGAACTGGGCTGAATATTCCAAATGAGGTCTGACTATGGAAGAATAGAGGGGGATAATGACCTCATGTGATCTAGACTCTATGCTTCTCTTAATACATCGCAGAATTGTGTTTGCCTTTTCGGCTGCTGCATCACATTGTCGACTCATGTTCAGTCTATGATCTATTAGTATACCCAAGTCTTTTTCACATGTGCTACTATTTAGCCCAATGCCTCCCATTCTGTGTGTGCTTTTTTCATTTTTCTTGCCCAGATGTAGGACTTTGCATTTCTCCTTGTTAAATACCATTCTGTTAGTTGCTGCCCACTGTTCAAGCTTTTCTAGATATTTTTGAACACTCTCTCTTCCCTAGTGTTAGCCATCACAGGTGTAAGATCCACACAGAATTGCCTGTAAAGTTGTCAGTAGTTTGATTATTGTATACGTAACTAAAGTGCGACTAATGACGACCTGTCTGTGCTTGAGTGAGTGGGTTTGTGAGTGACTTACATGCTCCGTCCCTGATCACATGATGTTGACATCACAGGTCCTGTACGCACACAGCTGCTGTCCGGTTAGGTGTTGGTTGGTATTCCATAGCAACTGAGGCTGCAGGGGGTTTGTAGTCCGCTCATATTGTGCACAAGGATGCAGGACCTTTGACGTCACCATCATGTGTTCAGGGAGCGGAGCATGATGGTGACGTCATCACAGGTCCTTTATCTCCAGTGCTGTGCTGCTTCTGATCCCTGTTGCATGGGATGAACAATGTATGTAGCGGTGCTGTGTTTGACGTGCTTGCAGCACAGCTGTGTGGCACATTGCGCCACCAGAAACACTGGTGCTATAATTTCCTAGTAATTATTAGTACCCATATAAATGCATCACACTTTTGTGTTTTAAGGGGTTTTCTAAGACTTTAGTATGGATTTCCAATGGTAGTGGCTGTGCCTGATTTTGCAGCTCATTTGAATGCCGCTGAACTGCAGTGTGCCTGGTAAACAACAAGGCAGCAGCGACACCTGATGGCATCTTCTTATTCTTTTTTTTTTTTTTAAATCAGTATTTATTGAAATTTTTCATATAAACATACATACAAACACAGAATGGGTCTGAGCACGGTATCCATCCGGCTCGTCAAAACATAATATATGCTCTTAGTGAAGCAAATAAAAGCTTGAGCTAGCACGCAATCCCAATGCGGGAATTAACTTAAACGACCCTCCAGGGCACAAGAAAACATTTTCAAAAGGAGAGATAAGCAAAGACGTAGACCCCTTATACATAAGAGAAAAGGGGGAAACAAACGGGGGCAGGGGCTAGGGGGGGGGCAAGGAAGGGGTGGGAGTAGGGAGAGGGGGGGGGAGGGGTTGGGTTGGGTTAAGAAGCTGAGTCTGCTCCATGGGGTTTAACATAGAGCGTATCAGAGAAAAGGCGGTCAGCGGATGAATTCCAGAAAGGAGAAGCCTCTAAGAGGGGGGGTGACGGCGGGGGGAGTTGGGATTACGTGGAGGCCCAAAGTACTTACATTGTACAGGGTCAGTGCAAGGATCTCAGGTTGTCGTCTGCTCCACGTTGGCTCCAGGACGGACGTACCCCACTGCTCGCCAGGGGGCCCATGTCTCAATAAATTTATCATGGGTCCCATTCGCCCAGCTTGAAAGCTCCTCTAGGTTAGCGAGGAGGTTAACTTTATCCCTCCAAGTCGACAGTGGGAGGCTCTTTTTGTTTCCAAAGCATGGGAATTCGGGCCTTGGCAGTGTCCAATAGCAGAGCGATCAATTTGTGTTTGATGGGGTGAAAGGTAGAGGTCGGTCTCCACAGGAGAACCACCCCAGGGGAGAGCGACAGACCAGGTGAAAGCTTTTTCAGAATCTCGCCCACGTCTCTCCAAAAGGGAGTTATACGGGGACATTCCCACCATATATGTAGATATGAACCAGTATCCATCTCGCATCTCCAGCAACTGTCTAATGTAGCTAGTTTGTGGTCATAAAGCCATTGTGGGGTTCTATACCACCTTGCTAGAAGTTTGTAATGTGATTCCTGAGAGGTGACGCAAGGAGAGAGGCCAAACGCAGTCTTTAATATGAGCTTAGTCTCACAAGATGATAATGCTATATGAAGTTCTCTCTCCCACGAGGTGAGGAAGGCAGGCTTGGCAGGCTTTGAGGGGGAAATAAAATGTTTGTGGATGTAAGATATTTTTCTAGAATTGGGGGAAAGCCCCTCAATTACCGATTCAAATGGGGTGAGTGGTCTGGGGGTTTTGTGTGATTTCAGAAAGTCATTTAGGACTTAGGGCAGAGACGAGGAACGAGAACGTGCGACCCGGGAGAAGGTCCTCTAGGGAGGAAAGGGGGGGCCGCATTTGCTAGGGACAAAGCATCTTGAAAGTTTTTATCGTCTAGGGTCTTCCAGACTCCCGCGGAGCAAGAGTCTATCGATAGGTCCATGAATCTATGTAATGCTGACAGGGGTGCAAATGGGGAAGGGCCAGGGGCGAGAGTCTTCCCTAGCGTTGCCCAGGTTTCTATTGCACCTCTTAAAAGGGGGTTGCTTCTCTGTCTTCCCCTACCTCTCCCCCGCGGGAACCACATATCCTCAAAGAAGGTGGGACCGTAGGCTCCCTTAGCCAGGGACTGGATCATAGGGTCCTTAATCGGGTGGACCAGCTCTAACCAGTGGTTGAGCTGGGTAGCCAAATAAAGCTCCCAGAGGCATGGCAGGTCCACTCCACCTTCCAATCGCCTCTTGATGAGTAGACAGTGAGCAAGCCTGGGTCTCTTGCCCGACCATAGGTATCTGGAAAAAATTGTGCGTAGAGCCTTGAAAAAACTGGAGGGGATGTGGATCGGAAGAAGTCTTATTTTGTATAGGATAATAGGGATAATGTAAGATTTTAATATATTTTTTCTTCCTAGCCAAGATATGAACGGGAGATCATAGGAACGCAGTAATTTTTTAATTTTCGGCAATAGCGGGGGGAAGTTAGTCTGGTACAGGTCATCGGCTTTTTTTGTAAGCTTAATGCCCAGAAATTCCATGTTTGTGTCCGTCCAGGCAAGTGGGATCTATTTTTAATGGCCTTAAAGCGATTGAGAGGTATTGAAATATTTAAGGCTGTCGACTTGGCCAGGTTAATTTTAAAGTTGGAAAGGGTTCCAAAGTTCTCGAGAAGGGAGATGAGACGGGGGAGGCCAGATTCTGGATTTGTAATGAGGAATATAATATCGTCTGCATAGGCAGTGGCTGTGAGGGTCTCTCCCCCTACTCTTAGTCCTTGTATCAGGGGGTCTAGTCTGGTTTTTTTGAAGGAAGGGTTCAAGTGCCAGTATGAATAAAGTAGGGGATAGAGGGCACCCCTGCCTCGTGCTGTTATTTATATTAAATGCTGGGGAAAAGTGAGTTGTTAATTTTGAGTCGCGCGTGGGGCATCGCATATAGGGAAAATATTGCTGAAACAAATTCTGGCGGGATGTTAAACTGCCTCAGAGCTTGCTCCATGTACAGCCAATTGACTCGGTCAAACGCCTTTTCGGCGTCTGTGCCGACAAAGGCGAGAGGTATATTATGTGTTTGGGAGTATTTCGCTGCATGGAGGAGCCTGAGGCAAACGTCTCTGCCCTCCTTTCCCTTAACGAAGCCCGATTGTTCTGGGTTGATTAGTTTAGTGATGAATTTTTCGAGTCGTTTTGTCAGAATCTTGGCCCAGAGCTTCATATCGAAGTTAATGAGGGAAATAGGGTGATAGCTCCCGCAGGATTCGGGGTCCTTGTTTTCCTTAAAGACAAGAGCAATATGAGCTTCCTGCGCCTGTCTTGGGAGGGGAGTTCCCTGGAGGAGTGAGTTAAAGAGCTCAGTTAACTTTTGTATAAGGGTGGTTTTAAATGTTTTATAATATATAAGGGGGAAGCCGTCTGGGCCTGGGCTTTTGCCCGGAGGAGAAGTACTAATGAGATCTTCAATTTCCTGGGAGGTAATGGGAGTCAAAAGGGAGGCAGCCTCTTCCTCATCTAATTTAGGGAGGTCGAGTTCTTTGAGGAAAGAGTCAACCTGTTTCTTGAAGTTGATAGTAGCGTTGGGGGAGAGGGGATCGCGAAGATTGTAAAGGCGGGAGTAGAAACTTTGGAATTCCCTAGCGATTTCGGGTGTGGAGGAAACTCTATGGCCTTCTGCGGTTTTAATAGTTTTAATGAAATTTCTAGTTCGGGCCTCTTTAATAAGTGCAGACGTATATCTACTACCCTTGTTCCCCTGTGCATAGGTGACATGTCTGAGGTAAAGGTGTTTTTTGTTGTACTTGGATTCAAGTATGAGTTTGAGTTCCCTTCTAAGGGACGCCAATTCCTCAGAAGAGGTCTTACACAGGGAAAGTTTCACAACGCGTTCAAGTTTGGAGATTTGAGATAGTTTGTGGTCGATTTCTTTTTGCTGTTTTTTTCTTTGCTCTAGAACCAGCAGCAATCAAGAGACCTCTTGTAAAGGCCTTATCGGCCTCCCATATTACAGGGGGAGGGATATCGTCTGACTTATTTAGTTGAAAGAATTCTAGCCTTTCCTTAAGCTGCAGTCTTTCCTCTTCTGAGTCCAGAAGGGAGGGGTTGAGTCTCCAGCGCCATTCGCGAGGGAGGAGGTTCGGAAGGTGTAGGTCCAGATGGACCGGAGCGTGGTCCGAAATTACTATAGGGTCGATTGAGGCCTTTTCTACGTGTTGCAGGAGGGGGGAGGACACAAATACATAATCAAGGCGTTGGAAGGAGGAGTGGACCCGCGATAGGAAGGTGTAGTCCCTAGAAGTCGGGTTCAGAGATCTCCAGCTGTCTACCAGATCCAACTCTGAGAGGGAACGAATGAGTTTGCTCAGTTTCCTCTGGGATATGTGCGATTTCCCTACCGAGGAGTCTAGCAGGGGACAGAGAGTGAGATTTAGGTCGCCGCCGGGAATATTCAGGCCGTTAGCGAAGTGTTTAAGTGTCTCTAAGTGTTTAGTCAGCCAAGCTACCTGGTCGGTATTTGGAGTATATAAGTTTGCAAGGGTTATTTTGGTATTGTTAAGCAGTCCTCTCAGGAAGAGAACCCTACCTTCCTCATCCGAGTGGCGAGCCTCGCAAGTGAAATTGAGTGATTTGTGTAGCAAGGTGGAGACCCCTTTTGAGGCAGATGATGGGTGAGAGTTGTGGAAGGCGAGTGGATACTGCTTACCCGGTAGGGCCAGGCATCTGTCTCCCCTGAAGTGGGTCTCCTGCAGGAACACGACTCCGGACACGTATCTCTTTAACAGCAATGCTATGTGGTGCCTCTTAGCTGGGGAATTCAAGCCATTGACGTTAAGTGTGGTGACGCGAAGGAGGTCCTTCATGTTGCCAGGACAGAGCAGACGAGTATTTCTCCTGCTTGAAGGGAAGAAGAGAAAGAAGAGTTACCCGCTTGACAAACTGTCGTACAGAGCTTGATTTACCTCTACTTTAGCCAAAATGCGGACAGAGGCTAAAGGGAGTGGACTCGGAGAGCAGGAGGGGTGGTAAGGAAAAGAGAGGGGGGGGGGTTGGGGTATAGGGGTGGATGGGTAGTAGGAGTAGGAGACGGACAGACAAAAATTACAATCATGTGAACAGATAGTAAATTAGTGACACCCAGTCCAGGTGGGTGTGGACTAGGGTCTAAGTGGGAGCGAGTTGTCTGTGCTTTAAAATCAAAGGACAGACAACTATGAAATCAGCCTGGTCAGACAGGCGCTCACCGGGTCATTTAACATTGAATGAACAGATGTAACAGTCGCGGAAAGAGGAAACCTTCTTAAAGAAGAGAAAGGAAAAGGAGAGGGAGAGGGAGGAGACAAAAGTTAAATAATGCAACAGCAATGCACAAGTCAGCTGGGCTGATGAGTAGAGAGGACAATGCCTATCTTCTCTGGACCACTTGATGGGTACCGAGACCCCATAGGGCCTGGTCAAAGGGGTGAAAGCAGACAGACACGTTGCTTCGAACAGTCCTGAAAACTAGGTCCTTGAGGGCAGTCCAGCTGAGTGCAACATCAGACAAAGGAAAGAAGGTGCGCCTTCTTGCTCAGGTATCCTGAATGGTTGGAGGTTCCTTCATCTTCTTTCTTTTTCCTTTGGGGGACTTAGAATTACCAGCCACCTGCCATGCTTCAGGTGGAGAAAGCTTAGGCAGGCTTGGAAACTCAGGGAGAGGTAGCCAACAAGGCAATTCTATAGGGTCCATCTCCAGGTGCTCCCAGCAGCTGCTAAGATCCTCTGGGGAGCGGACAATGAGTCTGCGTCTTTTATAAAATATGCTGATGCCGAAGGGAAACAGCCAGGCATAACGTATGTCCCTCGCTCTTAGAGCCTCCAGGAGGGGGCGGAGGATGCTGCGTTTTGCTAGGGTGGCCGGGGAAAGGTCTTGGTAAATCTGAATAGGGGAATCCCCGTACCTAACACCTTTGCTGAGTCTTGCGGCTTTTAGTACAGCAGAAGTGTCCTGGAAAGACAGCAGTTTGCAGACTACATCCCGGGGAGGATCTGCAGGGGGAGGGGGGGGGGGTCTGAGAGCCCTGTGCACCCTTTCAATGGTTATTGAGGCTGCTCTGTCTGCACCAAGGAGCTGTACAAAAATTTCTGAGGTTACCTTGTGCAGAGACTCAGTGGCCCAGGTCTCAGGGAGTCCCTTGAATCGCAGATTGCATCTCCTGTTGCGGTTTTCCAGGTCCTCCTGGAGGATAAGTGCACGGTTCAGACAGTCATGATGTTCTTTTAGTATATTGGCACTGGCTAAAGCATGGGAGGTATAGGAGGCTGAGGCAGTCTCTAAATCTTCTACCCTGCGGCCCATCTGTTTGATATCTTCTTTTATTTCTGTGAGATCAGCCATGATAGGGTTAAGGGCATTAGATATTAACTCCCTCATAAAACCTCGGGACACACTCTGAGTCCTCCTCGTCCGAGGAAAGGTCCCCCTCCTTACTGTGAGCTGCAGCAGGTCCCTGAGCCGGTGCCATCTTGGAGGACAGATGTGGAGAGCGGGAGCCTCGCTCCTTCAGGTAGCGCTGCATGCCTGTCTGATTTTTGGATGATTTGGGGGTGCAGGGTTGTTCTCCTCCCTTGTCCCTCGCGATCCTTCTCATTTCCGCGGCTGTGGATGAAGCGGGGAGACCTCGGGGAGTGCTGTGCTGAGGGAGCTCCGGTCTCAAGCAGCCATGTTGCTCCGCGGCCAGGCTCCGCCCCCACCTGATGGCATCTTCAATCTCATCGGGAAGGTGCTGGTGGACTGATCCCCACTGATCCGATTTTTGCTGAGATATTCTAAGCATAGGCCATTAATATTAAAGCCCTGGGAAACCCCTTAGTACTTTGCGGTATTTAAAACTTTAATTCTCGAGTTCCTTCACTCCCTTGGATTCTCAGCAAATGGATAAAAGCAATTTATAGCAAACCACATGTGTTTTCTCCCTCAGAAAGAGTTTCTGTTAACTATCAATATGGTTGCCATGTTTAACCCCTTAATGATGCGGCCCTTTTTTTGTTTTTTATTCTCCATTTTCTTTTTTTCCTCCCCCTTTTAAAAAATCGTAACTCCATCGACGTAACTGTATGAGGGCTTGTTTTTTTGCAGGATGAGTTGTTTTATTTAATGTACTGTATAATGTATTGAAAAACTTTGAGTGAAGAAAAATTGACATAATTTTTAAAAATTATTTTCTGCTGCCATCTTCTGCTCGCAATAACTTTATTATTCCATCAACATAGTTGTGTTATATATATATAAAGCAGCAGGATGGAGAGCATTATACAGCAGTACTGAGCAGTGCAGTTGTGGAACAAGCGCCTTCAATAACAGGGTCTGTGCATTTCTCTGCCTCACAATGCAGCCGCTTCTCCCCTCTCTCCAGTCTTCTGTAAACTATATGTTACGCAATTCGTTTGGAGAAGGATTCTAGCTGGATTTCAGAGTATAGGGAGAGGAGAAGAAATGTTTCCTATTGATTTAGGCCAAGTTTGTCGAACGCAGATTAAATAAATAAATAAATATTAAATAAATATTAAATAAATAATTAAATAAATAATTAAATAAAATATTAAATTAATAATTAAATAATAATTAAATAAATAATTAATTAAATAAATAATTAAATAAATAATAAATAAATAATAAATAAATATTAAATAAATAAATATTAAATAAAATTATATATGTGTGTGAGGGATTAGCGTTTAGGATCGGTAGCAACCTGGGCATGAGCAGTCAGAGACAGTGACACTTGCGATAAAGTCTTTAGTCCAGACTTTGCCTGGGTTTATTTCCAAGCAAACAAAAAGCAAAAGACAGGCCTTAACATCAGGCAAACATAAAGGAAATCCTGCTCGTCTGAGCACTTACTAAACATGTAGCGTTCCTGTCTACACACTGGTAATCAAAATGGCTCCTGCACACAGCCAGCCAGGACTCTCAGACCTGCAGAGGTCTCAGCTCTCCCTCTGGCCCTGTAGGCCCAGGCTTTATAAGGCCTGGTACCAGCCCCACCTGGTACGTGGGAGTGACCATCCCACCCTTCACTTTGGTCACTCCAGGAAAAGCCGGCCCAGATTATGCGGCTTGGAGCCACTTACTCACTACAACGTGTTAGTGGCTTAATGCTACTAACACTATACTGCCGGCTTCCTCCACCGAGCCCAGGCTGCTCGGTGGCACGTATCTACCCAAGCGCTCCCCAAAGCAGCATAGGAGAGCATCCTAGGCGATATATACCTGCCCTCCAGCACCTTGCCGGTCACCGTCTCATATATATATATATATATGAAATGGAGGAACAGGATCTACTCTTGTCTGTGTGCTGTGTATGGAACATGTCCTTGCAGCTTCTCTCCACCAGCTCTATGAAAGCTGAGAATTAAAGCTGGAGTCTGCAGAGAGGAATTTGTAAAAATCCTTATAGAAGTCCTATAAATGACTGGAAATGCTATTACTCCTCATGTACACAAGACAGCTTATTGTTATGCTGCCTGTATTCTATCATTGCTTGGACTGACTTTGATCCAGGATTCGGGATCCTGTGAGCTGTGCATCTTATCCGCCTCACAATGTCAGGTTTGTGCTGCTGACCATTTGCAAGTTAGCTTATTCTGACAAGTCACCTGAAATGGCAGGTGCACTTTGATGCTTATGAATATTGCAAGGAGTGGGCTTGCCATGCTTTATCCCCATTTTTACCCCAAACTCATGAGCTAACTTGTAAAGCTATTAACGTATAGTGACTCCAGCTCTGGTAAACTCAAACCAACCATATACACTATATTGACAGGAGGTATTTGGACACTGCAGAAAATCGGCAAATACGCAAATCCGGAGTTTGCCGAATGGTATGCTGGGAAGGGCATGGGTAAAAAAAAAGCTGCTCATTTTGTAATAACCATTTATTTATCCAATCGGGCACTTGTGGGACGGACTGGAGCGACGGGTACGGCACCGCCACCCACGCCCATCCTCACAACAATCTCTTCTCACAGCCTTGTATGAGGAATGGCGAGCTATTCCTGCCCAGACTTAGAGAACTTGTGGAAAGTACGCCTCGACGTGCTGCCGATATAATACAAGCAAAAGGTGCGCTGACACCTTACTAAATAAAAGAATAAAGCACTTTTACTGAAAAACATGCAGTGTCCAAATACTCTTGTAAATTAGTGTATGTGACTTGCCATTCATTTTAAAGGCTGCGTGTTATGCCCCATTTATGGCAGCTGTGTGGTATAGCCAATAGCAAATTCTCTTTCCAAATCAGGAAGCCTACCATCCGGGCTACAGGCCATTTTTCATCTTTACTTTATATTTTATTGTTTATTTTCATGAGCAATTATCAGGCAGGCAAGGTACCAGTTTAGGGAGATATTTAAATATAAAGAACCTTTAGCATTAGCGTCAGCTTAAACGGATTGTTGGATGCTGGATGCCCATACCATCACTGCTATGCAAGCGATCTAGGCTAGCAGCAGATGGGGATCAAGACATCACAGACTTGGATACACAAGTCCTCATGGAACATATCCATGTAGTGATGAGTGACTCTTGAGCACCATTCTGTTCAACTATGTGTGGTCTGTGGGAAGAGTAGCAGTACAAAAATATACACGGTTTGTCTAAATTCCCTCTTAGAGGGTCTGTTAATGGTTGGATATCAAAATATTGTTGGTATCTTTTTAGTAGACTTCGGCTCTAGTGACATAATAAATAACGATTCCTGAGGAACTACCATATTAGTATGGAAACGCGTGGAACCGAATAACAACTATTAGAGTCAAAATAACACTGAACTTTCGAGCCAACTACTGGTTCTTCTAGATACTTGAACCTTGATCATTTTGAATCAAATAATCTCCATTGGGAGTCAAAATGTCGAATTTTTGAGCTAGTTAGTTTTATTTTTTTTTTCTGAGCTACTTACCTCTGATTACCAGTTAGCGATTGGCATATGTAAACTTGAGCTTACCAACTATATTAATTGCTCTTTAGTTATGGCCCTCACGACTCGTGGTAGTCTGCAATATGTGGTTGTGTATTTTTGTTTTTTCTTTGTTGAATTGTACTCAATGTGCAGAGGATGGAACTAGAAAATAATGCAGTTTTGTCTATTTTCTGCTTTGTGGTTGATGTTTTTATACCATTTAAGTACAAATTCCGTCCTTTCAGTAAAGTTTGATTTGTTAAAGTATATGCTGCCTCTGTCAGCTGCTATGGCATCCTGACCCTGTATCGCACCATCACCTGCAACAGGAACACTGCGCTTCTAGGTTCATGTCTATGGACAACATCTGCATAGAGATTGCATGTTCTCATTGTGTCTATTCTTTTTTTTTTTTTTTTTCTCTTCCTCTCGAGAAGGAAGTAAAACAAGCATGGTGGCTCAGTCTTCGGCACTGCTGCCTTGCAGTGCTGGAATTGTAGGTTCAAATCTGACCAAGGGTGACCTCTCTATGGAGTATAAAGTTGATGTTGCCCTTGAGATTTGAACCTAGTATCTTAGCATTGCCATGCTGCAGTGCTAACCACCGAAAAATGCTGGTGTGAACAAGCCTTAAGCCTAATAAGTGTGATACTTACTGTTCTACATAGAAATCTTTACAATAAAAGGTAACCACTACATATAGATGGCACAGGAATGGATTGCACAAGATCCACCATTCACAGTTAGGTGATGGTCACAGCTTACCCCCTCCCCCTTCCTGCACATGGAACACTCTCCATGTAGGAGTCAGTGAGTCATCTGTAGAGCAAACTCAAGGTCCATTGAGATAATGAAGTGTTATACCGTTCAGTCAGTGAAAACTGCAAGATATTAATAATCTTTCTTTTTTTTTTTGTTACATTTCCAACATATATATAAAATTAGTGTGAATTGGAAATGATGGGGGGGGGGGGGGGGGTGAGAAAGTATAACGTAAAAGCTGTATTTGAACAGCAGGTCACTTTTTGATTACATATTCCCTTTAACAGACACTACACAGTTCAGCATTCTATGGGGATAGAGTACTGTGCTGATGTAGGTAGCTAACGAGGGATTGCCCACGCATCATCCTTTGTACATCGTAAAGCTGCCTGTTTCTGTAACTTTATAACTGACAAGCTTGAACTTGATGATTATAACAGCACTTGGTCTCTTCAAACATATTGTAGGTGTTGTCATACAGATTTCTCAGCCAAGATGAAGAATCCGTTTAGCTTTCAGAAGATAATGACTGGCTGTCATCAGTCCGACAGTAGAAAAATTGAATGCACAATACGTGCAAAACCATAGCAAGTGCAAGCAGCGGGGGCTGTAAACATGGGCCAGATTACCGCTGTGTGCATCAGACTACGGTGTTCAGCTGTCAGCGCATTGAACGGCCAACTGCAATGATGTCAATAAGTTCTAAAGAATCAGAAAGTTGATATTCTGTTACTGTACATCTACCTCTTATATTAGCACTTGTTTGTTTTTAATTTGCGATATATTAAAGTACATGCATCAGTCACTACGGCTGCATAGTAAGGCAATAGGAGTGTTGAAAGACAAAACTCATGTTTGTATAATGGGAAGTAAAATGTATTCTTGAATCTGTGGACAACGGATTTACCAAAGCAGTGCTAGAAGTCTGCTATTGGGGAAATGACCGTATACCATTGATAAGATTTTAGCCACAATATTATGACCTCAATATTTGTAGCTCTTGCAGTTCTAGATCTCAATATAACTATTATGATCCAAGTACCTGAGGACACAGATACAGTTCTATATAGTGACAGCTGGTTCTGACAATTAAGAAGACTAAGCAAAAGACCCAAGGCAATATGCACTTGGGGTAAAGTGCTGGCAGCATCACTACACTACTCACTGTGATAAAGAGTCTTGAGTAGAAACGTTGCTGTTTTTTGATCTGGGAGGAATGAAGAGACTATTTTTTTTTTCTTTCACCATTGATGTCATATTCTGTTTTTGACTATACGCCGGACCTTGGATTCAGGTTCTAGTGTGACTTTGCATTGCTATTTCCCCGCTGGACACAATTTTATAGGCTTGTGCTGCCATCTCTCTAGTTGCACTGCTCACTTTGTCTGTTCCACTATCAATGGGCTTCCAGTAGTAAGACCCCTTATTATCCATCATACACTTTTAGAGAATAAAGGCCTATTTAGACACAATGTTGTTTGCTCAAAAGCAGTCTTTTGAGCAATAATCGTTGCTTGTAAATTTACCCATCTTTTCACTTTTCCGCTGAATTTCATTTCGGCATGAAATCCATCGGTCGGCAGAACGGCTGATAAGAAGGACCGCATGCTGTGTTCTGCCTGGGAAGTGCTGATTACATTGTCTCAGCTGTCAGACCCATGGCAGAACAAAGGAATTTATTCAGAGAGCAGTGAGTGGTCTACCAAGTAGTAGTTTATGCAAAATGATCACTCAAAAGCCATCTTTTGAGCGATCATCTTTGTGTGTAAATGTACCTTAACTACAACCCCTATCTTGTCTCTACAGGACAATAACGCCTAATTGGATGTCCATTGAAGTCAATACTGCATGAGAAAAAAAATTCTTACGTTGACTAAAAGGACAGACTGCTGTCTGATGATTATAAGTTTGGTCATGTGATTTGAATAACAATTCAACTAAAAGTGTGTGCACAATATATATTATATACACCACCATCAATGGCTGCAAACTGGAATGCTAATTAAGCTGACCGCCGTTTCTCTTGGATATCCCATACACATGAATGCTCCCTCAGCTGATGAAGTGTTTTCCACGGGGGCAATGGAGAAAACTGCAGCTCCTGGTTTCCCAGGAGGAAACAAAAGCATGGAGTATTCAAAATCATTATGATTGAACTTTTCTTTCTTTCATACACTTGAGACAGTTGGCCAGTCCTGCTGAAATTGGCATGTTCAGATGACTTTACTAAAGTGTATTGGGGAACTTGCAGGGGTTGTCACGCTTCATACAGGGAGCAGACCACTCAGCGCAGTGGCCTGAGTTGGTACTGCAACCTAAGTCTCATTCACTTCAATAGGACGTAGCCTGCAGTACCAACCCCTGCCACTGTACAATGTACAGAGCAAAACCATTAGAAGTAAAACAACCCTTTTAGCCCTGAACCCCCTAGAAATGAAAATGAACTAATCTGTGTTGGAAAGTGAGGCTTATTTATTCTTAGGGGCATATATACCCCCAAAAACTGTAATCTACAATAAAAGTAGAACTGGGTTAAACAAATAGACCAATGAAGGAATTTTACATTTTGGCTAAAGTGTGTTAAATTATTGTCAGCTAATAGCAGAGGTGGTTAGGGGTGATAATGTCTGATTTTTAAAAAATTATTACATAATTGCATTTGCCAGCATTCCTGTCTGTTTAGTGCAGTTGCTTCACTTACTGCTGTTGCAAAATTGATGATTTTCTTTCTACGATCCAGAAACAGTGGTTGCCATAGAAACATTTAGTGCAAGCTAAAAATGTGACCTTGTGATGACCGGCTCTCTGGGATGCGTGCCCACTCCAAGCACTGAACAAGCATTTGGGTTTTTTGATTAATTTAAACCTTTTCTTCTGTCTACAAGGGTCATATTAATTCAGTGTCTCCTGTTATTTGGCAGATCGCTTCAAACTATAAATATGGCCACTTCATTCTGCATCCATTTACACATGAACACTTATGTAAGACTTGGAGCCGCCCTCTGAGACTAACATATATAGAAAACTGCAGGAAAAACAATCTTGCATGGGTTGTCTCATTATTTTCTGTCATTAGAGATGAACTAAATGCTTCGGGGACACTGTTAACACTAGGACTCTTCAGCGCCAGTAAACCTCTGACCCAGCCTTCTATGTAGCTTGGAGTGGCTGAGCGCAGAATCCATTCATTTCATTGAAGTTTTGGTTGATCAGAGCCAGCAATTGGATCAGAAAAATCAGTAGCATTTCCTGAGATTTCATCTATACTGCAAATATTAATGTTAGATGCCTTGTAGCACTTCTAGCAACCTACAGCGACCCACAGTGGAGGTGAAAAGTTTTTACAACTTTTTTTTTTTTTTACTATAACTTGCGTTAATTTCTTCCCTTCTGTGCTTGCTTTCCATGCATTAAAACCACCTTGTTTACATCTAGAAATGTAAAAACCTCTTCTGATCATCCATAAGCCTGGGATTTCATTGTATGAGTCTTGCATTAGTTGCCTGCAAACAAGAATCAAGATTGTGAAAGTGATGAGGAAGGGTGCTTTTACATGGGACCATGCATTGGGTATCAGATGCCGGACAGGTCGTCCCAGTGATCATTCCTGTGCTTTTACACAGGAGTGAGCATCGCTGACTGAATGGGAACAATGCGGGCTGGGGATCATTCTGGCCTGCCGCCCCCATTCACATTAAGCAAGCAGTTGGTCATAAGTAAATGATTGCCTAATTACACGGAACAATGTTTTCCGTTTTCTGTATACGGAAAGTGAATAAATTCTCGTTCGTCGTTCACTCGGTGCATGCGTTACATTGAAAAAGATCATTCAGATTCTCCTTGGATCATGGGAATCTGAGCTCATGTAAAAGAACCTGAAGGTATATTATAATGTTGCTAAATAGTATATTAAACAATTATTAGGCTATATTGACATAATCAGAAATCCTTTCAAGTAGTATTTACTATTAATAACTTTAGATGCTAGTTTAGCCGCTTGTGCAGAACTTTCCAGAATCTTGTATGCTTCTCTACTGTATGGAAAGATTGGGGCTTGTGTTCCCTAATCCTCGGTGTATTTTATGGTGATTTTATTTTAGCATGCTCTGTATAACCCCATGTCTAGACTTCTGTATACTGTACTTTTGTTTTATATAATGGTCTTACTTTTTATGTTTTGTAGAAACTACCCAACTCTGCAAACCATTGCAAAAAAGAGTTGGCTCCAAAAAGAAAAGGAAGAGAGAGGAGAAGTGCTGAAAACGGCGCAGTTTGGGTTTGTTTCAGTTTTGTGTGTAGTTTATTAACTTCGTTTTAAGGCATCATGCAGACAACCGGGTGGGATCCAGCTACGAGAAATCTCACAGCAGGATGCAAGCTGTGACCCAGCGCTCCACTCTATGTGCCGGCTGCGCCCAGCCGGCGCGTCACCAGTGATGTTTGTGTGGGCCTCTGCAAGGCTCGCACAGAAGTAGGACAGATCGCAATTTGTTTACCGTGTGGGTTTTCACACGGTCAAATCGCGGCTGTATGCATAGGATTGCATTATCTAATGCAATCCTATGGCAGCGGGCAGAAATTCTGTGGGAAATCCCGCTGCAGAATTTCCGCCCGTGTGCATTTACCGTATAGGAGGTTATCCAGGTGAAGAAAAAAAAAAAACAGTGCAGCAAGTCAGAAACGTGTCTTAGAACATATCTAGGACTGGCTGAATACAGCTTTAGGGTACGTTCACACGTAGCGGATTGTTCATACAGATCTTCGGCAGATCTCACCCTTTCAATTAACCCCTTGAGTGGCACGCCCGGAAATTTTCCGGGACGAGCTCCACTGCTCATAGCAACATAGCCCGGAAGATTTCCGGGCTATGTATCACTATGGGAGCTGCAGAGCACAATGCCACAAGCTGTGACAGTGTGCTCTGCCTGCACAGACCCACAGAGAACAAAGCAAGGGCTTTGAAAAACCAGCAGAAGATATTGCCGATATGTCGGCAATCTCCTGCTTTGTTTACAGGTTGCCATAGAGACCATCGGCTTGTCAGAAGCAAGTCGATGGTCTCTGTGGCAGGGAGAGCTTAAAGGGGTTGTCCCGTGCCGAAACGGGTTTTTTTTTTTTCTTCAAACCCCCCCCCCCCCCCCCCCTTTCGGCGCGAGACAACCCCGATGCAGGGGTTAAAAAAGAACACCGGAGAGTGCTTACCTGAATCCCCGCGCTCCGGTGACTTCTTACTTACCTGCTGAAGATGGCCGCCGGGATCTTCTCCCTCGGTGGACCGCAGGGCTTCTGTGCGGTCCATTGCCGATTCCAGCCTCCTGATTGGCTGGAATCGGCACGTGACGGGGCGGAGCTACACGGAGCCGGCATCCTGCACGAGCGGCCCCATTGAGAAAAGAAGAAGACCCGGACTGCGCAAGCGCGGCTAATTTGGCCATTAGACGCCGAAAATTAGTCGGCTCCATGGAAACGAGGACGCTAGCAATGGAGCAGGTAAGTGAAAAACTTCTTATAACTTCTGTATGGCTCATAATTAATGCACAATGTACATTACAAAGTGCATTAATATGGCCATACAGAAGTGTATAGACCCACTTGCTGCCGCGGGACAACCCCTTTAATGCTTGGCTGTCAGAGGACAGCTAGGTACCAGCTCTTACAGCAGAGATCAGAGAAAACCTCCGATCTCTGCTGTGTTAACCCCTTACATGCTGCAGTCTGTGACTGCAGCATGTAAAGGGCTGTCACTGCAGCATGTAAAGGGCTGTCACTATCGGACCCCCGGAACGTGATCAGGGGGTCCTGATGGGTCCCTGTGGAAGTCCCCTAAAGGGACAAAAAAAAAAAGTTAAAAAATTATAAAAAAAATAATAAAAACACTTGTCTCCCTTTACTTTGTAAAAAAATCAAAAATACAATCACATATGTGGTATCCATGCGTCGTAATGACCCAGAGAAGGAAGTTAATGCATTATTTAACCCCTTAATGACATGGCCCCTTTTTTTCTTTTTTCCCCATTTCTTTTTTTCCTCCCCCCTGTTTAAAAAATCACAACTTGTCCCGCAAAAATCAAGCCCTTATATGGCCATGTCAATGGAAAAAGGAAAAAGTTATGGCTCTTGAGACGCAACTGCAAAATTAGTTGAAATTCAATGATTAGACCATTTTAAAAAATCTGCCCTGGTGGGCACGACAGGGTGGTAGGAAACCCGCCACTCAAGGGGTTAAAGGAGTAAACTCTGCTGCAGATCTCCATCAAAATCCACAATTGTGATTCTTATACTTGCCCTCTGAAATCCACATTTGCAGATTTAATGTTTCAGCTCATATAAGCCCATAAGATTAGCTCATGGGGCTCATAGGCACTGACCGATTTCCTCTGACTTCACTTGAGTCATTGCATTATGTCTTGTTTGCCCTATAAATAACTTTGCTCTACATTTGTACTTAACGGCTTTTTTTTTTTTAATTTATTTATTTTTTTGGGGAAAACCACATGTCCCATGCAACAAAAGAAGTCATATACTCTCTATTCTCCTGGCTCCCCATGACATAATATTTACAGGCTGCAGCAGCCTGTTTACAGGACCTCACAGGCTACTGCAGCCAATGGCCGAGCTCAGCACTTGATTGCTGAGGCCTGTTGCTGGCTGCAGCAGCCTGTGATATTCAATGCCCAGGCTGGCTGCAACCCATAAATGGACACTGGACATGGAGAACTGAGAAGGGAGTATGTGACTTTATTTTTCTGCATGTGGTTTAAAAAAAACCCTGACAAGCCCTTTTAATGAAATTTCTGTGTCTTTCTACAGTAAGATGAAAGGAATGAGAAATGGTCAAGGTGGTGCCAAGGATAAATCATTCGGGAAAAATCGCCAACATGCAAATAAGATGAAAAGAAAATTCAGGAATGACGAGGCTGTGAAATCTGAAGGAAACTCTGTAGAGCCTTCCAAGGAGCCACTGAGCAACAAGCGTAATGGCAAGACTGTGAACCCACTAGACATGCTTGCTGGCAATGACCCAGGTACTTGCAGTTTGGGGGTTTGATTGTTTTGATTTCACTATGTATACACTATGGCAGAAGTTGTGCAGCACTTAACAGGAAGGTCCACCCTCACAATAGAAACCTACATAGTAGATTGATGGTAGGTTCCTCTAGTCTTCACTTACCCCTTTTATTTTGCTCTTTTCTGTTAATTTTTTGATCACATTTGCTGGTTTTGCAAAATCTGTAATGTAGCTACAAATTTTTTATTGTTCAAAAAAAAAAAAAAAGGACACGAGCCAGGCGATTCCCTTTTTGACGGAGTTCTCTCATTGTGTAGTGCGTTCTTCATATCTGCAGATTGCTGAGGGTCCTGGAAGCTGGACCCATGGCAGACAGTTGTTGTTCAAATTGTGGCTGGCTATACTTTTTCCTTCATTGGTCCCAATGAATGTAGTATTGCATGTAGTCATTCCAGTGGAGGCATTTAAAACCAGAACCATTTGCAGACTTATCTCCTCTACTGGAGCTTGAGGCAACTACTGCTTGGGAACCTGTCCAGGCAGCCCCAGTGAAGGAGTTGCTCGTGTGCAAACCCCATATATCTCTAAAACAATAGGGTCTAGGACTAGGTAATTAGACCTTGAAGGATGGGTGGGGAGGGGGGGGGGGGCTTTCCTCTAGGAAAAAGCTAAATTTTCAGTTTTCTTCTTAATCACTTTACTTTGCATCAAATTTGTATCTGTTTCATGGTAACCAACCAGACTACCAAAATGTTCTAGGGCTCTTTATAGAAAATGTCAGCATATTGTGGTAATATATATATATAAATAGGAGTCTGTACTGCTATTTTCCCCCAGTCGTCTCCACGACAGCACCAATGAGATTGCCTCCTCCTGGTAGGACAGGAACATACTGAGAGGTTAAAAGCTCCCCCCCTTCCCCACTTTCCTCAGTGTCTTCCTGTCCTGCCAGGAGGCAGGATCTATGAGAGGAGCTGGTGGAGAAGCCAGCGAAAGCATACAGGCGGATCGGAAGGCAGTGGCTCACCCTGTCATCCCTTCGCAGCCAGACGACTCCCGGGACGCCACATCAGGGTGGTAACCCCCGGGCCAGGTTCCTCCCGCGGCGGCCCATAGGGGGTTCAAAGCGGGAGCCTCAGTCCCCCTCGTCCTCCGGCAGAAATTACAGCGCGGCGCTCCAGGAAGCCCTTTGACGGCAGGGGGCGGGGCGCCGCATCTCACGTCCAGCGCGATGACGTCATCGCGTCTGCACTAGGAGCGGAGGGGGCGGGGCTTAGCGCAGGAGCGCGAAAATTCAAATAGGAACCTGAGAGAAGCCAGAACACCAGCATCACAGGTCGCAGGGTGTCTGCAGCACTGGTATAAAGATGAGTGCTCCAGCCCCAGAGACAGCTGAAACCTCAGCCTCAGCGGCCGTAAGTAGCCAGTGCGGCAAAAATACAATGCAAATATCCAGTATGTTGTGTATGGAAAAATTGCATGTTTACCCGCAAAAATGCTTTGTTTGTCAGGGGGATAAAAAAGACATCCCCCCCAGAACAAAACTGCGAAAGTGCGTGGAATGCGGGACGAGACTGCCAGCCACGTATCAGAGGCCTCTATGCAAGGCATGCGTGGCTAGGCTAGTCAGAGAGGAATCGGGGGGATTCCTGGATGACGTTAGAAAGCTGGTGAAGGAAGAGGTTCAATCAGCTCTAACGTCACTGCCGGCACCGCCAGCAAAACGCCAAAGAAAGGCATATGTTCCCGAGGAGTCTTCTGATTCCGAGAACTTCATCGGATCAGAGCAAGAGGAGCAGGCGGCCGAAGAGTCCTCAGAGGAGGAGGACTACAGGAAATATTTGTTCCATCAAGATGAATTGACGGAACTAATTAAATCAGTTAGGGCTACGTTAAAAATAGAACAGCCCAGAGAGCCGCGGACCCGACAGGATGAGATATTCAGTGGACTTGGGGAGAGGCGCAAACATACCTTCCCGGTCCACAAAAACATCTCTAAAATAATTCAGAGAGAGTGGAGTAAACCAGACGCAGGTTCCTACTCCGCTCGAGGCGTAAAAAGGAGATACCCCCTGGAGGAGGAAGCTTGCGCAAGCTGGGACGAAATACCTAAGGTAGACGTCCCGGTGGCCAAGGTAGCCAAGAGGACGACTCTGCCCTTTGAGGATGCCGCACAGCTAAAAGACCCCATGGATCGCAAGGCAGAGGGACTCCTAAAGAAATCATGGGAGGCAGCGGCAAACATCCTTAGGCCAGGGATCGCAGCCACTTGCGTGGCGCGGACCCGGGGGGTATGGTTAGAGCAGCTGGAACTACATCTGACCAACAAAACGCCGAGGGATCAGATCCTTAACTCCCTTCCCATACTGCGCATGGCCACTAACTTCTTAGCGGACGCCGCAGCCGAGACCGTCAAACTCTCAGCAAAAGCCACAGCCCGCGCTAACTCAGCCAGAAGGGTGTTATGGCTGAGGTCATGGTCAGGCGACCTGGCCTCGAAAAACAAATTGTGTGCCCTCCCTTTCTACGGCCAATTTCTATTCGGACCGGACCTAGATAAAATTCTAGAGAAGGCGGCCGACAGGAAAAAAGGGTTCCCTGAGGAAAAACCACAGAGAGTGAAGACCTTTCCCCGGGCCCCAATGCAGCAGCCCGAGGCCTACCGAGGCAAGGGCAAGACAGGCCGCTGGAGTTACCCCAAGGGGGGCAGAGGAAGGAATATCCTCTTCAACCCCCATCAGGGGGAGCCGAAGCAAAGACCCTGACGCCATCCCCGTAGGGGCAAGGCTGGGGAGCTTTGTGGATCAATGGGCCGCAATCTGCGGGGGCCCATGGATCCCAAAGATCCTACAGCACGGATACCAGATAGAGCTGGTATCCATCCCCAGAAGGAAATTCATTACCACGCGAGCCCCAAAAAAACAGCTACATTTACTAGGGCAAAGCGTGCGCGACTTGCAGCGGTTAAACGCAATATCTCCCGTACCGCGAAACGAGGAAACCCAGGGCTATTACTCCAGGCTCTTTTTAGTAAAAAAACCCGGCGGGAAACACCGGACGATAATAAACCTGAAAGACCTGAACACCTGCGTCCGATACAGGAGATTCAAAATGGAAACCATCTCCTCGACAATAAAGTTGATCCCCAGAGGAGCCTACATGGCGTCCATCGATCTGAAGGACGCGTATTTTCACATCCCGATCCACAAAGATTCACAGAAATACCTGCGGTTCGCAGTGGACATGGGCGGAAGAACAGAGCACCACCAGTTCAGATGCCTGCCCTTCGGGATATCCTCAGCTCCCAGAATCTTTACCAAGATTATGGCGGAGGTAGCCGCCCACCTGAGAGAAAAATCGATCCTAGTAGTACCGTACCTGGACGATATTCTATTAATAGCAGAGTCCAAAAAACTCCTAACCAAACATCTGGAGACAGTGCTACAACTTCTCCAATCATTGGGATGGATTATAAACTGGGAAAAATCCAGCCTAGATCCCGGCAAGCAGAAGACGTTTCTGGGAATAACTCTCGACTCAGAATCGCAATGCTCCTACCTACCCGAGGAGAGAATACAAAAAATCCGCAGAATAGTCAAAACCTTCCTACGAAGACGATTCTGCACAATTCGGGAGGCAATGTCTCTTCTGGGGAGCTTGACATCATGCATCCCAGGAGTAGCATGGGCCCAGGCCCACACCAGAGCCCTACAGGCCGTAGTCCTATCCTCGTGGGACAAAAGGCAGTCCTCGCTAGGGGCAAGGATGTACATCCCAAACAGGGCAAAAACATCCCTGCGTTGGTGGACATCCCCAGAGAACCTGCGGAGAGGGGTTCACTGGCTACAAGACCCAGCCATCCACATCACAACAGACGCAAGCGCCTGTGGATGGGGAGCGCATGTGGGGAACCAATTCTTTCAGGGTCCCTGGCCTCAGAGGATAAAAGAACAATCCTCAAATTTCAGAGAACTACAGGCAGTTTGGCAGGTTCTACAGCAGTTGGGCAACTCGCTACAGAACCATCACATAAAAATACTGTCAGACAATGTCACCGCGGTCGCTCACATACGACACCAAGGGGGCACAAGATCTCCCCCACTGCAAAGCATCGCACAGAAAATCTTTCACTGGGCGGAGGGCCGGATCCTCTCGATCACGGCAACCCACTTAAAGGGGACACTAAATGGAAAAGCAGACTTCCTCAGCAGGAAGCAGATAGACCCAGGAGAGTGGTCCCTCTCCCCAGAGGCATTCAGAATCTTAACCAACCGGTGGGGGACCCCACAGTTGGACCTCTTCGCAACCAGGGAGAACACGAAAGTAGGCAACTTTTTCTCCCTCCGGCCAGGAGATCGTCCGATAGCGGTAGACGCCCTGGGCCAGGACTGGGGACAAGGACTGGCCTACGCCTTTCCTCCCATACCACTAATCCCCAGGGTTTTACAACACTTCAGAACCCAGGGATGCACGCTAATCCTAGTGACCCCCTTCTGGCCAAAAAGAAGCTGGTTCGGTCTTCTGACAACACTGAGCGTCCAGGACCCAGTCACCTTGCCTACCTGGACGGATCTTCTATCGCAGGGGCCACTGAACCACCCCGGCCTAGACAAACTCCATTTAACGGCATGGCTCTTGAGGAATCCTCGCTAAGACAGAAAGGATTCTCAGAGAAAGTAGTAGAAACCCTAATGTCCAGTAGGAAAAAGACGACCAACCTGATCTACCAGAAGGTCTGGAGAAAGTTTTCCTCATGGAGACAGGGAAGGGATCGCGGGGATTCTATCCCCGACACTCCGCTAATCTTAGAATTCCTGCAGGAGGGCTTAGAGATGGGCCTCTCCCCGAGCACCCTAAAAGTCCAGGTTTCAGCCCTTAGCGCTATCTGCGACACAAAATTCGCAGACGATAGATGGGTCCACAGGTTCCTAACAGCAGTAGCTAGATTACGCCCTAGGCCCATAAACCTGTTCCCAGACTGGAACCTTAATTGGGTTCTAGGGGCCATGACAGCGGTACCATTCGAACCGATCAAAGCGCTACCTATAAGAACGCTGACAATCAAGACCATCTTCCTAGTAGCCATTACATCCGCAAGACGGGTTAGCGAACTACAGGCCTTGTCCATCCGCCACCCGTTTATGAAAATTACAGACACCAAACTAATATTTAAAACAGACCCGGCCTTTATGCCGAAAGTAGTGTCAGATTTTCATAGGTCCCAGGATATAATAATCCCCTCATTCTTCAGCCACCCAAAAAACGAGGAGGAAAGAACCCTAAGCTGCCTGGACGTTAGGAGAGCAGTCCTAACCTACATAGATACAACGAGCCACTGGAGGCGGGATGACAACCTGTTCGTCCAGTTCAGTGGCCCAAATAAGGGTAGCAAAGCAGCGAAAAGTTCCATAGCCAGGTGGATCCGCCTGGCCATCATAGAATCCTATAAAGCCCTCGGGAAGGAGATCCCGTTAGCGCTTAAAGCCCATTCCACAAGGGCAGTAGCGTCCTCATGGGCCGAACACAGTTCAGCCTCGGTCGAGCAAATTTGCAAGGCCGCAGTCTGGAAAAAACCCCACACGTTTACTAAACACTATAGGGTAAAAGTGCAGCAGGACGAGGACATGGCCTTCGGCCGCAAAGTCCTCTCGGCAGCAATCCCACCCTAATAAACTTTAGTTGGTACGTCTCATTGGTGCTGTCGTGGAGACGACTGGGGGAAAAAGTGGATTATACCCACCTGATAATCAGGTTTCCAGTAGTCTCCACGACAGCACCCGTACCTTTCCCGCCCTAGAAAAATAAAATAATAAATTTAAAATTAAAAAACCCCGGTTAGGGGAAAAAAATTTAAGTTTAGCTCCTGCCCCGGCAATTCGTTAGAATCCACTGAGGAAAGTGGGGAAGGGGGGGAGCTTTTAACCTCTCAGTATGTTCCTGTCCTACCAGGAGGAGGCAATCTCATTGGTGCTGTCGTGGAGACTACTGGAAACCTGATTATCAGGTGGGTATAATCCACTTTTTTCACTATTCTCCTAACAAAAAAAACAACTGGCCGTAGAAAGTCTTTCCCAGAAAAGATGCTCAAGTTACTTAATGGTAAAAGTGTACGGTATCAGTAGACTACATCAGTTTGAAAACTGGGGTCATTATTCTAGGCGTCATGGGCTGTCAAGGTCAGTCCTCCATGTGGGGTGCCAAAGTTTCTGTGTTGACTGGCTAATCACACGAGTATAGACTCAGATCACATGCGGGTCAGTGCCTTGCTTTATTTAGTGTTTTTGCATTATTAGAATATTGGAATTTTTTTTGTCCTCCTTTCTTCCTGTAGAATCTGACAGTGGCGAGGAGCCAGCATCTACTGGTTTAATTGTCATACCAAAGCAGGTGACATTTGGCCTCAGCAAACTAATTTCCAGCTATGGGAGTTCATCTGAAAATGACAGTGAACCCGAGGGTGAGTAGATATTGCGTAGCGCCAGCAATAATATACATTTGTGTACTTGGGCTACATATGTCTTATCTGTCCAGGTTTAGTGCCACGGTTGTCCTGAAGTTGGAGTGTAAGGCCGGATTCACATCTGTGTCGGAATCTTCAGCTGGAAGTTCTGTCGCAGATGCAGCTGAAATAACGGAAGAAAAAGTGACGCATGCTGTGCTTTTTCTTTCGTCCAAAAGCTGGGTAGCCGGGTGGAAATCACACAAACCCCTTTACAGTCTATGCGGTCCGTCTGGCGCTGTTCTGTTCCGTTCAGCAATGGAACCACTTGGCTGCGGGATTCCCCTTTCCTGCTCCCCGAACTGAACAGGAAAGCAGAATTCTCTGCGCAGATGTGAAACTACCCTTGTTTCATTTTTTTTTTTTCTGTTATGAGACAAAGGTCAATAAATCTGCTTCAATATATTTACAGTGATGCAAGCTAGGAATTCTAATTGTGGTTTCCTGTTTGTCCCGGCTGTGTTGGGTTAACTGGGAATTTTTTTTTTTTTTTTTTAAAGCCGTATACTTGGTTTTCTTTATCAACACAGTATTACATTGACTTGTGGGGTAAAGTATTTTATCAAGTATCCCAGTATCTAAACCTATGGCCTCTCCAGGCATAGCCACGTGGATAAACCTGATAAACCATGTTCATAACAAATTTCTGTCTGGCATAATAACCGTTTTATGGTGGAATATTTCGTGGCTGAGAATTTGCAAGCTGTCCTGTATAGATGGAGATGATCTTTTTAGCCAATCTCCTGGCTCCCTCTAGTGGCATGAGGTCTCATGTGTCACAGAACAGGATTTTGTTGCACACAAATGGGCGGAAATGAAATTCCTGTGTGTTTCCTACCTAAAGCAGGTGGTAATAATATTTGATATATCCTATTTGTTTTACCAATCATTGATCTATAATGATCACTTTGGTGACTTCTGTTTCAGAGCTTCAAATCAAGAAGGTAGCTAAGGCCTTAGAAGAAAATAGGCAGCTATTGGAGACGCATTATCCGAGTATGGACTCTACAAATGTAAAGGTCGGGAACCTCTCGAAAGCAGCAAGCACAGACTCCTGCAGTGCTGCGATGCAGTCAAAAGACCTTCATAGACAGGCCCATACCAATATAGGCCGTAACCGCGCAAAGAAGCAAGTCATCACAAAGAGACGGACCACATTGCTGGAAATGGTAAGAAAATAAAACTATGTAAGTGCTGGAAAGGGGCTATTTTTTACGGCAGCTACTTAGGCCTCTTCTTTGATATTTTTGTGTAGCAGATCAAAGTTTAAAGCTCCAAATCACACAATATAACTTGATTTCTTAAAAAGCAATAATAGTTTTTAGGCATTTAAAGTGATCTTGACTACATAAGGGCACACTCGCACTCTTGCCCTCACTTGATTTCCATTGTTTGCCTCTGTTCCCTGGACCGTATAATGAAAAGCCCGCTGAATCTGGCACATGTCTGCCCCGGATGGCCCTGGAGGGGCCGTATTGTTTTATAATGCGTTCTGTCCAGATTCCAGCATTTCTCCAGATGAAATAGAGCAGTATGCTTCTATACTTCGGCCGGTATATTATTCTGGATCTGCACCGGACGCTCCGTTCAGAGATGTGAACGTGTTTTTAAGCTTCATTAATTTCTACAAGTCTCACCCCCTCTCCCCCCAGGTTGGGGGAGATTTACAAAACTGCCAAAGAAAACCTCTCTTTGGTGCCCGTAGTAAGCAATTGCAACGCAGCTTTTATTCCTCGTAGTGCTCTTGAATAATGAAAGCTGCAATGTGATTGGTTGCTACGGCCAAGAAAGACCGTTATCTCTTTGGATAGTTTTCATAAATTTGCCTTTTTTTTTTCTGTTTTAATTAGTGTAAATGTTATTGACTGAATTGTAAGACTCAATCTCTGTACAGATTTATGGCGCTTCTACATGTGATCAGCGCTAGTCAAACGCAGAGATCGGCACAACAGTTGACGCTTGTTTACTTGGCATTGTGCACAGATCGATAAGACCCTTGGGGAGGAGCGATCGTTTGTTCCTCTTTCACTTCTGTTGCTGTCAACAAGACATCCCCATTCACACATGGAAATATGCTGCCAAGAATCTGGCAAAAGATGCGATCAGATAAATAAGGCCGTTCTCACACACTAAAGCGGCACAATTTCATAGCGTGTGCTTTGCTGCGATTTTCCTTTAGCTGCGGGATCTGCGGCCCACAACGTATTTCGACAGAAGCGATTTCTTGCACAGGTCTGTCTTTGGCTGCAGCAGAAGCCAGAGAACTCATAGCTTTAAATGCTCGTTTCTTTTAACCCCTTAAGGACGAGGCTGTTTTATACCTTTAGGCCTCATGTCCACTAGCTAAATGGAATTGCGGATTTCTGCCGCGGAATCCGTAGCAGAATTTGCTCATAGGGAATCATTGGCCATCCACGGTCCATTAACCCTCTCCAATCCAATTTTTGTATCCTGGTTTTCCTAGGGGGCTTACTCTTTTTCTGCCGTTATACAATGGCGCTATCTGCTGGCTAAAGCCAGTACTGCATGAGGGGACACGTTGGATAGGCTCTGACAGCAGAGAGGCTGGGCAATATACAGTAAGAGAACCCCGATGGATGCCTTCCAATATTGGAGTTGTACAGCCTTAAATCCTTATGTCTTTAGACAGTGGATTGGAGAGGGTTAAATTGTTTTTTGCACCCGCGGATGGCATTTTAAAAGAATTGCGTTTGTTTTGTTTCAGACGTTGTGATATTATATGTATGGTTTTGGATTACACAGCGCATTCGGCGACCGTTTTGGTGGTAGCTGGCTTTGAGTCTCTTTTTTTTTTTTTTTTTTTTTTTTTGTATGTGTATGTTTTTTTTATTCTGTAAATTTTTTTATTAACTTTTTTTTTGCTTATATGTATTTATACCATCTATGACCCCCATGACGTCATATAACACCTCTGCAGGTCATTCACAGTCTTGTGTTGTGTTTTTTTTTTTGTTTTCTTTTTTTAACACATTTTTCCACTGTACCTGAGGCATCCATAAGAGCCCAGTTACACGGAAAACATCCCCCTTTAGTGACTATAGTCACTGGCAGAGCTGATCAGGGTCTGATAGGACACTGCAGCTCTGCTTTGCAAGGAAATCTGGTGGTCATGTGATTGCCGGGTCACATAGTGGAAGAAACCCTTTCATTTTCACTTCTTAGTACATAGCGCTCATTTAGTGCTGTGTACCTGGGAATGAAGAAGGCAGAAGCGGTTAAAAACAACTTCTCCCTTCTCTTCCGAGTTCTCTGCTATGTCTGACAGCTGAAGACCCATCCTGCTCTTGCTTAATTGTAGGAGAACAGGCTTTATCCCGTGCCGTACATCTGTCGGGATTAAAGCCCAGGACAAAGCGCTGTATATTTACTGCGCTTGGTCCTTAAGGGGTTAATAAACATTTTCTGCCTGAGAAGTACTGTCCACTAGGGGTCTACATTCTTTCTGATATGCTGACCACTGCCTGTTGTCAAGTGATGCCTGTCTTTAGCAACAGAATATGGGAAGTGGGGGCGGGGCTTATCTAGCATAAGGGTCATTCCGTGTCAGTTCAACCAACGCTCCCGGTCGACCATCTCAGATTTCAATGAAACTTTGCACAAAGATAGACCCTGACCCTAAACTAAGATATCCAGAATATTAGGCTTCAAAGTGCTTTGGTTCACGAGCTACAGGTCTTAATCTAGGGGGTTGTCATGTGATTACAGCGCGCAACCTGAAAAAAGTGGCGATTTCAATCCATTGCCAAGCCAGTTCCAATGACTCCAGAGCAATGAAACTTCACACACTAGGAGAACTTTTGGTGCTGAATCCAGCTAAGCTACTCAGACTGCCACTCTTATCATCATTCTGCCACCATTGCATGTCAAAGTAGCTGAAAAATTCTATCGCGCAAAATAAAACTCATATTTTAAGCAGTAATAACTCATAATCAATGCAATCCAACTCAGCTATGAATTTATCAATGTGTACTCCATAGAAATGTTTCTCATTATTCACATTATGGACCCAAAAGGATGCATAGCTCTTAAGATACAATGAGTCAAAAATGGCAAAAAACACTTTTTTGCTAATTTTTACCTTTTTCAAAGGCGAAAATCGGAATGTACTCCATTTTTATTTTTTTCCATTTTTGTTCTATTTGGAAGAGAATTTTTTGCTCTACAAGATTCAATGTTTTTCATTTTGTTCCCAGACCTTCTAGATGGGAAAATATCAATGCCTGTGAAGGTCCTATGCACTCGCGGAGGTCAAATAATAAAATAAGTGTAAGTTTTGCATGGATGTATAATTAGTTTAGAAATCATGAGAAGGTAAATTATTTTTGGAATGAGACAACTTTTTGTGCTCAAGAAACTTATGTGATCAAAAATTGCATGGCGGGTTCAGATGAGCCACAAGCTTTGGCCTAAGATGGTCAGAATATCATTGAGTGTTGCATAATGATTGTGGTATATTACAGTGATCACTGGGCTTATTTAGCACTCTATCCATATTGGATACTAAGATTATCTAAGGCTAGCATGAATAACTAGTTATTTATTACACAAATGCTAGCCTTAGATAATCTTAGTATCCAATATGGATAGAGTGCTAAATAAGCCCAGTGATCACTGGAAGATACCACAATCATTATGCAACACTCAATGATATTCTGACCATCTTAGGCCAAAGCTTGTGGCTCACCTGAACTCGCCATGCAATTTTTGATCACATAAGTTTCTTGAGCACAAAAAGTTGTCTCATTCCAAAAATAATTTACCTTCTCATGATTTCTAAACTAATTATACATCCATGCAAAACTTACACTTATTTTATTATTTGACCTCCGCGAGTGCATAGGACCTTCACAGGCATTGATATTTTCCCATCTAGAAGGTCTGGGAACAAAATGAAAAACATCGAATCTTGTAGAGCAAAAAATTCTCTTCCAAATAGAACAAAAATGGAAAAAAATAAAAATGGAGTACATTCCGATTTTCGCCTTTGAAAAAGGTAAAAATTAGCAAAAAAGTGTTTTTTGCCATTTTTGACTCATTGTATCTTAAGAGCTATGCATCCTTTTGGGTCCATAATGTGAATAATGAGAAACCTTTCTATGGAGTACACATTGATAAATTCATAGCTGAGTTGGATTGCATTGATTATGAGTTATTACTGCTTAAAATATGAGTTTTATTTTGCGCGATAGAATTTTTCAGCTACTTTGACATGCAATGGTGGCAGAATGATGATAAGAGTGGCAGTCTGAGTAGCTTAGCTGGATTCAGCACCAAAAGTTCTCCTAGTGTGTGAAGTTTCATTGCTCTAGAGTCATTGGAACTGGCTTGGCAATGGATTGAAATCGCCACTTTTTTCAGGTTGCGCGCTGTAATCACATGACAACCCCCTAGATTAAGACCTGTAGCTCGTGAACCAAAGCACTTTGAAGCCTAATATTCTGGATATCTTAGTTTAGTGTCAGGGTCTATCTTTGTGCAAAGTTTCATTGAAATCTGAGATGGTCGACCGGGAGCGTTGGTTGAACTGACACGGAATGACCCATAAGGGAGCTCTGGCTAATACAGCTCCTATGGCCTGTTCATCCTACTTTTCTCTGCTTCTACACTATAAACTAATTTAGTTATATACAGTAAGTAGCCATCAGTCCAGATAAAGCCCTTTCCTGCCAGCTCGCTATGCCGTGTCGGTCAGCCAACTGTGTAATACTTGTGCCAATACTGCAGCTCCTCAAGATTCATGGACAGGTGGGGCCTCGGATCAAAGCAGCTCTCCCATTGGTCAAATAAATGCAGACAACTAAGGGAAAAGAAGTGGCCACATGTGTAGTACTGGCCAACCACTCAGGCAGGGCCACCACCCACTGAAGTGAGAGGGATTGATTATAGCAATGCAGCAGCTCTGGGCTACTTGTCAGTGAAATAAGAAGGGTAAGTGCCCAAAATCACATTACTACACAATCTGAGGCATAAGCGCTACAAACCCATGTAGTTGATGACAAGTACACTTTAAAGGGATTTTCCAGGCAGCGCCCGCCAGGATACACTGGGGTTGGAGTGGAAGCACTGCTCCGACCCCTGGGTAGTGGCCGGAGCTCGTAATTGCAGGCGTAGCTCTCATTGAAGTCAATATGACCCCAGCCTGCAAACCCAGCTCCCTTTTATTTCAATGAGTGCGCTGGCCATTTCAAGCGCTGGCCACTACACACAGGTCAGAGCAATGCTTCTGCTGTGACCCCGGTGTATCCCTGCGGGTGCTGCATTTATAACCACTTTTGAGCATAAAGGGATTTGAGCTATTTAATGTAATCAACATTTCCATTCACAAACAGTAAGCAGAGTTTTTGAGATCAAAGCTTATCCTTATATGCTAGACTTTATTTACAAAAGATTACTCCGTTGCATCTATTTGCTATTTCTTCTTTGCAGTCATCAGTCATGTAGCAACGTGTTTTATATAAACTTCTGTGATGCTTCACAGCATGTAACCATAGCTCATTGTATCACTTATGGAAGACTGTGTGCCGCACGCAAACAAAACGGAGATGGATTTGGTAGGAGCCCTGCCCACACAGCTCTTGCATCCATTGCTCAATTTAGTGTTCTTAATCCCTTGTTGCTTCATGCTTACAACCCTGGCACTATGTAGTTGACCCCAAGCACAATGATGTAAATGGCATGTGGATAATGTGGGCAAAGGCCCAGATCAGCTAATCAGGTCCTTCAGATATTGCAGTTATGGCACAAACTCCTAGTGCAGATGGGTTAACATGGCAGCTGAGGGCCTTTAATGGGCACTAACTTTTCAGAAAACTTATGCTCCTCTTCTAGCTTGTGTTGGTCTCCTAATTTCTGTAATAATGTAAATCAACAAAATCTTTAATGTAAGTATAACTGTAAATCACATTTGAAGTGGCTGCTAGGGTAGCCTCCCTTCCAGTTTCTCTGCAGTCCACTCTGTTAAAGTGCTTCCTTAGGCCTCATGTCCATGGGCATAATTGAATTGCGGAATCCGCGTGGGTCACCCGCGCGGATGATCCGCAGTTCAATATGCACATAGACTATCAATAGGCATATTGATTTCATCATGAGAGTCCGATGACGTCACAGAGGGAGCACGGAGATTGATTTCGATCTTGCGCCATCGATGGGGCGTTATTGGATGTCCTGTTGCGTTAAGTACCAGGGAGCCAGGACATACAGTTCCACCCTGTGGCGGAAAGGGGCTAAAGAGGATCTGCACTTTCAGAAAACTTTTGACATGTCAGACCCAAGTCTTAATGGGGCTCCCGCTGCTGAGACCCCTGCTGATCGCTGGAATGAGGGGGCTGCTGTGCTCCTTCGACTGTTCCTAGTTTCCGTCAGCTGAAGACTGCCTCATCGAGGTGTATAGGAGGCTTGTAAAGGTCTAAACTAATGATCTCCATGAGTCAAGGTTCATATCCATTGATATTTCTTGGCTCCCCATATTAGACTACTATAGTATTGCTGGCTCGGGTATTGCAGTCTGTTGTGTACTAATTAAGTGTCTGGCTTACAAAGCCTTGTGTGCTCCATGGTATTCAGATAATTATTTCCCCATGCTTTGAAGAACAGATTGTAGGGCATTTTAGTGGTGTTGGCGAGTTTTACAAATGACAGTGTTAATGGCTGCGTATGCGATAATCCAGCAGTCTCTGGTCTAGTTTCCGCCCAGACGTGCAGCTTTGTTGTGAGACGTTTTACATGACAAATGGATTTCCAGAACTTTTTATTTTTTATTTTAGTTGAAAGTTAGTTGTAAGAAAAGTATTTGAAGATGACCTTTCACTTCTTTGTTTTCTTCCTAGTTGCTGGCCCGTGACATAAGGCATGAGAGGAATGTCATTTTACAGTGCGTCAGGTACATTGTCCAAAATAACTTTTTTGACTGCACCTTGAACCGCCAGCCGCAAGTTACCAGCGACTCTTCACTAGAAAAACCCAAATCTTTAAATGGAGAAGCAAAACCCAAAGTGAAAAGCTGGCAGAACACTGGACTGGATGAAAAAAAGGCACCTGAGGCTAGTTCTTTCCTAAGGCCTCTGGAACCTGTGGATGACGAGATCTGGGAGATGAATCCTAGCTGTGTCGAAACATTTGGTGTTTGAAATGTTTCGAGGATGAAGAGAGGACTATTTATTTCTTAGTTTTTTGGTGTTTTTTTTCCTTTTCAAATGTGTTTTGAAGGGGACCTACTGGCTCGATGGAAATGTCTGTTTTATTAAAGGGTTTTCTCACAAAAAAAATACTAAATTAGTACTGGAACCACATTTACAATGCACAGTAAGGCCCAATGTCCACAAGCAGATTTTAATTCTAAAATCCAAGCAGGAGACCTGCAGCTCTAGCCGCCCATAGGGATGCATCAGCATCCGCAAGGCAATTTAAAGCTTGTGGATGTGTTTAATTTTTTTTTCTTTTTCTCCCCCTTGTGTTCGGATCAGAAATCGCAGCATGCTCCATTTTTCTGCGGATCCCGTGGGACGGCTTCCATTGAAGTCAATGGAAGCTGTCCGATCCGCGCCACAGCTGTCACTGTGGACATGCCGCGGATCTACGGGAAAGGAGGAGAGTAAAAAAAATTGCACTGCACATTGGCCAGAGCATCCGGACGCATCCGCAGTGATGAAGAAAGAAGATCCGGCCGGCACGGAGGAGACCTGCGCTGGATCTGGACAGGTAAGAAACTATTTTTCTGTCCATGTCTGCGAGCTTAACTGGATTCCGCTGCGGGATTCAGCAGTGGAATCTGTGCTTGCAAATTTCTTACCTGTCCTGTTTATTGCTTGCAGGAGATCGCGGATTGGGTTTTTTTTTTTTTCTGCATGGAAAAAAATGCAACCCCACCTCCCAGTTTTGTCCCCCCTTCCCTTATTGATTTTAACCTTCAAATTCGAAGTGAATCCGCAAATGTATTTTAAATGTATTTTTGAATGCACTGCAGATCATAAGCTACAATAGAGATAAATGGAGCGCATCCGTGCGTGATCTGCGGTAAGATGGAGCATTTATTATCGGTGAGTGCCAACCACAAATCAAATAACATCAAATCTGCAAGTGTTAAATGAAGTGTGGACTCCCCATGTTTCCCTATGGGCAGCTTGATTTGCAGATCTCGCGTGTGGATTCTGCAAATCAAATCCGGCTGTGGACATTGAGCCTTCTACTAGTTGTTGCATAATTTTGTGAATATCCTTATTTTTGTCCACCTTCAGTATCCCCAAGGTTTCTGGTTCTCTCATGTGAAATGGGGCGGTCTTTGTGACTGCTATCACTTCATGGCTCTCCCCCAATCCACCTCTGCAGCCTTTGTGCATGGCTGACATAAATCCTACCACTGTACCCCACACTCCTTTTACTTGTCTGCTTACTCCAAAGCAGAAATCCACACCAAATTGGCTGTGTGAATGGACCCGAATACATATGTGGATTTTGGTGTGAATCTGCACAGCTCCCTCTGCAGATTTCACCCTTCCAATTGAAGGGTACTGTGGGTTCGCGGCAGAATCTGCACCAATTGCTGCAAACTTTGACGATGGTTCTGATGTGGATCTAAACATACCCTTGTGTGTGTGTGTGTGTGTGTGTATATATATATGTATATGTATATATATATATATATATATATATATATATATATATATATATATTCTCAAAAACCCCTCCAAAAATGTACGTTCCCAATTTTCTTTTTCTAGCACCTAAGTGCATAACAATATATTGTTTAGTTGTCCACTTGTTGGATTTCTGAATGTTTCCACTTACAGCTGAATCAATGGAGGCTCAAGTAAAAGTGATCACCTGGTCTGAACGCTGCTTATTTTATTCTTGGTCTGGTGTGTAAACTGAACGCTTACACACAAGAACAATGGCCGCGTCCATTGCTTTCTATGGGCTCTGTTGATCTCGATGTAGCCCGTAGAAGATGGTAATAGCCAAGCATGCGCAGTAAGCGCACATCAGGACACATAATGTTGCTCGGCTTTACGTTTCCTATAACGCGGCTGATAATGTGCAGGAAGAGGACGCGCTGCTCCTGTTTTATGAGGCTATTTTGGTCGACACACTGAAACAAAAATAAAATAAGCAGCATTCAGACCCAACGGCTGCCTCGGTGATCACACTCTTACTCCAGGCTACAATTATTATGGTCTTCTATTGGCTACATTGGTTTCAGTGGAGCTCAAAGAAGTGTATAGACGTGGCCGAGCATGCGCTATAAGTGGAAACACTGGGATTCCAACACACAACTGAGATGTGAGCATGCGCCAAGCTTAAGGAGCGCAATGCTCAGACGGGGGAAAGGGGGAACCAATGCACATATTTGACCTTTGAACAGGATGAAAACTTGATGAGCTTTGTACTTCTTGGCTTTTGACACACGGGGTGAAGGTGATTTCATAGTCCAAGAATGATGTATGTTACACAATTATTTAGTTTGTACATTGCAGTTAATTAAAGTCCTTTATGTTAATGCGGAAACCGCTTTAAACACTCATATTCCCCATAATCTAACAATTCTAGAGCATCTTAATTTAGAACACTGTATTATTCCTCTGCTGTTCTTCCTGGAAATGTGTGAATAAATTGCTAAATCAGTTTACCACTCTCCTTGACAGTCATGTCTGTTGGGACACGCCCCTTTGACAAGGAGCAGTACTTCTACTCGTACATTTTCAGGGAAAGGGACAACACAACAGATTTCTAGGAAAAGGGGATCTAGAATTATTTTATAGGGGAATACAAGTGATTACTAAAACAGACCAGTCAGGAGAGCCGTCCGTTCCTCTTTAAAACCTACATTGTATACACATTGTGTATTTATAGAGTATAATCTATTAATCTGATGTTGCCTGTAAATAGTAATATTATGGTTTGTACTGTACTGTATACCAGGCTTACCCTGGGGAACACCATGTCAACACATGAAGTCAGATTTTAAATGACTGATACTTTAACGACGCATCGATCATAGTTTTTATAAGACTGCAGTAAATTCTGACCGTATGTTATCCAAACACTCTGCAATGGCCGTACAGTTGTAATGATACATGTTGTGTCCAGTTTGCTTATCACTAGCTGCACCTTTTGCGGGCGGTCTGTCATTGTCTCGCCTTAAAATGCCCAGAGGCAGATTGTTAAATGGATGCTGATAAACTGAATTCTATTCCAGATGTTGTTAATCATTTGGCTATTAATGACAATTTTTAAGTCTGCATGTCTTATTTCACCCTGTATGTGGGATGTGGGTTGAGTTGACCAAGAACCTCGCAATTTTGATTCAAACTGTGTAAAGGCCCTTTTACACGGGATGCTTATTGTTCTGGTTGCTCAGGCTCACGCGGGGGTTTGAACGATGATTGTCCCATGTAAAAGCATGCAGAAACTGAATGATTGAAGGAAAGTAATGCATTACTTACACCACACAATGAACGTCAGCAGGAAAAAAAAATTGCGCCAGAATTGCTTTTTTTTTTTTTTTTTGGTCACCCCATCTCTAAGAAAAAATGTAAGAAAGAGCAATCAAAAAGTTGTATGTACTCCAAAATGGTACCAACACAAACTACAGCACGTCCTCCAAAAAATGAGCCCTCGTACAACTATGGCAACAGTAAAATAAAGTTCTGGCTGTCAGAAAATTTTAAAAATTTTGTCTTTGAAAAAAAAAAAAGAATGTACAGTAAAATAAAACGCCATATATGACTCTAGTATTGTGGTGATCGTACTGATCTATGGAGTAAAGTTATGTCATTTTTGGTCAGGTGAACGCCGTAGAAAGACACACACAAAGATGGCAGAATTTCGTCCTTTGTTTTTTTTTGTTTTTTTTTTCCCTTCTCTCATTTCTCTCCACTAAGAAATTTGTAAAAGTCTTTCAGTACATTATATGGTACATTAAATAGTACCATAGGAAAACTACAACTCGTCCCCCCAAAAAACAAGCCCTCATCCAGCTACGCCAATGGATAACTAAAAGTCATGTTTTTTGGTTTTTTTTAAAGGGGAGGAGGAAAAAATGAAAATGGAGGGAAGGGTCATGTCCTTTATGGTACTAAAAAGAGGGAAAAAAAACAGTAAGTATAGAATTAGTATATCTGTATTGGTCAGTCTAACATTTCCTTAAGATGTGATACTTGGATGTGTGAATCGCACACTACATTGCTGGTTGGTAGTTCTATAATTTTACCAGTGTCCAGTAGGTGTCACTATTCTAATATTTTTGTTTTCCTGTCTTGTGCAGCAACCACCACACCACCTAAATGCAGCTATATTACAGCCATGTGAAAGTGGCCTTATTGCTCATGTATATGGGCGAGTGTGATAGATCCAAGAAACACGTGATTCTTTTTATGTAAATACTATGTGGGTTTTTTTGGGGTTTTTTTTGCGGCACTTGCAATTTTCGCACGCTTGAAAATAACATCTTATTTTAATAGTAAAATAGAAAATCGCATCACACTTGCTGAAGCTTGCATTTGCATGTCAGTGCAATGCAATTTATTTTATTTTTTTTGCTCCCATAGGGAATAATGGGTGGTTTTATTTTATTTTCTTTAATCACCAAAAAAGAGACTTGGTGTAGTTTTTGCTGTTTCGCACCGTCTCTGTGAGACAAATCGTCCATGTAAATACATACATTTAAAATAATAGATTCTTTTCACATGTAATCTCTGTGCATCTCGCAACACACAACATGCGTGAAAATCGCCCATGTAAATACGTCCTTATTGAAACTATCAACAGGTTATTCTAACTGGCCCATTACCAGTCAGCTAAAAGCGCACCTCCAATTATATATTAAATACTATATGGTTGGACCTTCTATGATGCATAATATTCCTTCTTAATGCTCTTGCCTTTAATAGGCAGAGAAACATGATGTCTCCATGCTCCTCCCTGGCAGTAAGTTAAGAAAGTCCGATACTAGTGTGTGCGCTTCTAGGATCAGTTAAATGCGGGTTGAGCTGCAGTACCAGACACGGCCTGTGGGGGAGGGGGGGGGAAGAAAGGCCCTGACGATCTTAGTCTAGGAGCACTTTAAATATTGCTTTATTGTTGTCTATAAAAAGCAGGCTGATTCTACAAGTTTCCATAGCATCGAGTGCTGTGCAGTCACCTCCATCAACATGAGTCATTCTAATAACCCATCTTGGCAGTTCCACTATCTCTCCCGTTTCTTCTCTACGTGGGGGGTAATTTGCCTGAGTCATATTTGAATTCAACTCAACAGTCCTGTAATGTCACATGGCGACGATACAAGTAGTTTGGGGATATGCATGAAAACAAATCTGCATGTGATGTTTTCACAGCACTGTAGTTGTATTTTCGCCTCACGCACTTCTTCTATTTTTGCTAATTAGTCACATTTAAATGTTTTAGATGATCCAAGAATTGTAATATAAGATAAAGACGACACAAGTAACCCCGAAATGCAGTTTGTAAAGAATCACTCCATTTATTGAGGATAATGTATTCAGAACTAATATCACTAGAGATGAGCGAGCACGCTCGGATAAGCCAGTTACTCGAGCGAGCCTCACTCTTCTTGAGTAACTGCATTCTTGTCCTAGTGTGCTCGGGGGTGTCACAAGACACCAGGGGTTGTGATTGGCCCCTAGCTGCTGCTGTATGCATTCTACTCGATATATTGAACAGGTCTGGCAGTAAGGGTGCGGCCCCATGTAGTGGGGGGGGTTATAGCAGTAATGCAGCTGGCAACCCCACCAGTAATGTGGGTCCGTGCGACTAAGTCTTCACTAGCTGTCAGTTGTTAATACTTTGGTGACTGCCATAAAACCACAGGTGATCACTAAGGGGTTAATGATAGGGTAACCCCACAATATAATAAATCTTTGTTGGGTGTAATACAGGAAGTTACGTTGTGGGGATGTGTATTTTTTTTTAAGGCCATATGCGACAAGGATTCAGGCAATAAACGTTTGCTAGGTAAGGGGTCCGTCACACGAAGGTGTGGTCACAGCATATTATGTGTGCGGGTTTGGTATGTGCAATACGCCGTACCAATCTGCCATAGGCTCCCATGTTGCCGCTCACACATATTGCGTGAAATACACATGTGATAATAATTGCAGCATGTGTCTATCTTGGTGCAAGTACGCTAAGATGCATGGCGATCGGCGGCAGGCAGCGAATTATGTTGCAGGCTTTCCGCAGCCGAAAATCTACAGCAAATCCACAGTAGTCAAATCTCCACCAAAATGATGCCCCCATGATCCTATTTGCCTTGGATACTGGCGTATACTGTCCTGTTTTGTATCATCTATATATATATAGATAGATAGATATATTTTTGCTGTGCAATCCTTCTACCAGGTCACTAATAAATGTAGTAAAAAGAAAAGGGCCCAAAACTGCCCCCCGCCCGTGGTACCCCACTAGTAACGGTGACCCAATCGGAGTATGTACCATTTAGAACCACCCTCTGCTTTCCATCACTGACTAGTTACTAAAGGCCCTTTTACATGGGACGAGTGTTGGGCAAACTATGCCCGACACTCATCCCTGTGTATACCCGATCCGGTGCTGTTACATAGGAGCGAGTATACCTGGATCACTCACAGCGCTGCCAGCAGGGAGGCGGGTGGCTGGAGGAGATTTCTCTCCTCGCTCTCCCCTGCCCTTCCCCATTCACTGTAAGCAGCGGCTGTTCACATTGAACGATGGTCATTCGGGATTTTAAGCTGTTTAAAACTGAACAAACTGACGATTCTCATCGTGATTCAGTTTCTGCATGCTTTTACATGGGACGGCTATTGCTCAAAACCCAGCGGGAGCGCAGGAGCCTGAACAACCAGAACAGTAATCGTCCCATGTAAAAGGGCCTTTACCCAGCTAACTATCGGATCTAATCAATGGCAAACCTAAAAGACTGTACTGTTTGTCTTGAATAGTTCAGGATGTACTTGGGTAATTATAAGAGGAGAGTTTGAAGCAGGGCATCATGACACATTTTACCATATCACAATGTTGTCTGTATTTAATGGAGATTTGTTGACATTTTTGAAGTCTGCTTCGCACAGAGAATGCAGCCGATAGTGTCAGCCTGGAATGTATCCCTCCGCTGTTTGGGATTGGCTACTTGTGCAAATACGTCACTAGTGCCAATTATGTGACCGGACAACAGGAGAGGACAGTTCGCCAATCCCCAACCACAAACGGTGGTGTAATATACTCAATGGTGCTGTTATCTGCTTCATTCTCTTTGCTACACAGTTTAGTATGGTCTTGCAATAGGACCAAAACAGTGTGATACCATATTGGTTTCACTCAGACTATTGGTCCATGGTAAAAAAATCGGAGGTGTGAATAGCCCCATTGACTACTATGGGCCTGTGTGCTGTCCATTACACCGACATGACGTGCTTATTCTCTAAGGGACTTTTCACATGAGCGTCATCAGCCCACATTACACACCCCAAATCTGTACCTTAATCTCCCACTGCAAATTCTGTACCAAAACCTGCAAGTCTCATTGCAGATTTTGATGCAGGATTGCCAGCAGAAAAAAAAGCTGTTTTCCGTTCCACCTGAAAATCAGCACGGAGCCCTGCGGAATTTACCACGACTTGCGGTCCGTCTTGTGGGCAAATTGCGCCTGTGTGATAGGTCCATAGTGTATTGAGAGCAGCTACCTGCCTTTGGCATCAGATGTGCTAGCTTCAAACAATTTCAATAGGCAGGAAATACAGTGCGGTTAGCGGTGTATATATTGTACAATGTATCCTGTTATCTAAAGATCTTCTACTGTAATGTTTCTGAAACCCTTCATGTGCAGCACTTCTAATATCTCATAAGCATCTGTGTAAGACATCTCAAACAACTGAAGCAACAACACACATCCTTAATGATGTGAAAGCAGCTGCAGGCTAACGCAGGGTCATGTAGTCAGAACTCTTGCAAGTCTTCACATCTCTGCATTGCCCAAACCTGTGACATCTGTTCTTATGGTGCAAGTGGGAGGCATAGATACTTCAATTGCAACCACTGCAGCAACCATTGCAATAGCTCAGTGCAGCAGTATGCGGTTTTATTTTTCCATGCAAAAAACGGAAACCTGACGAAAGGGAAGCCTTTCCATTGGCATTCTGTATTTTTGAAACCCTATTGAAATCAATTGAAAACAACGTATTTTCTCAATTTTATTTCAATTTCTCTCCTTCAAAAACGTGGCAGAGAGCTGGAAATTGTAAACTGAGCCCTAATGCAGATGTGACAGCAGCCTTACACACTTCATGATATAGTATCTGTTTACAGGGTTGTGGCTCAACTATGCCATCTGCTGGCCATTGCATTTCTATGCAGCAAAGGACAATTTAGAAGTAATGTATCGTTCTATGAAGGTTTTTTTTTAAATCTGTGTTTAATAGTATGGCACCAAAAGTAAAGAATGGCAAGCCTCTAATGGTACCACTAACAGGTTGTTACTACATTCTGCAATGCTTACCAAACCCTGCATCATAAACCAATATCCAGGACATATCCTAGCTTCCCAATCTGTGGTGTATGTGTAACAAGAAGAGGATTCCTAGGATGACGTAGACATGGTAGTTGAATAGTAAACTAACCTGACATTTCAGGAGTGGTCCTTAGCTGAAGTTGGAGACCATACCTAATCTTTTAGCCTGTCCTACAGTGCCAATGTGGACCTCTGCAAGGCTACTCTCTGCCATAACTTGCCCTGCCTATACACCACTTGTGGAGTTGCAGCAGTTACTGAGTGTAGGTATTGAGCTAAGACGCTTCCACAACTTCCAACTAAGCATGCCATGTGCATCTTGCATCATACTCTGTGCAGTATGGCCCAAGCCACAGGTGCCAGTGTCCAAGGCCTATTGAACAGAATGCAGATATTTTTAAAGAACCACTCCCATAACTTGCAGCAACAGAACAATAATAAATTAACACAAGAGTCAGCATACTTCAGAACAAACTGCTAATTTTATGAGGGTTTTTTTTATATATACCGGATGACTACTCTTACAACTATACCCTTTTTGCTCCACCAGCCCACTCCCACTATTTAGATCAGGGATATGGTCCTGCAGCAGGACAATAAGCCAGTCCTTCTCCAACAAGTGTCTACTCTCAACCTGCTCTATGCATTGTCTCCCAAAGTCCTTCAGTCTTCTCATCTCCAGCCTGCCCTGCAACACTCACAGCAAGTCCCTCTGACAGTACACACAGTCCCACTCGCTGCTCTAATGTCAGACTATCCCTTATTTAACCCCCCATCCTCTGTCCTTTCAGCATTAGGCCGGCCTCACACGGACGGGTTGGATTCCGCATGTGGCTCTGACTCTAGGCAGTGACCCTGTGTACCTGTCATTTCTGTATTGTGGATGACTGCGGACCGCTAGGCAATGACACGGGTACCTGCAGCTTATCCGCAATGTTAATTGCGGATGGGCTGCGGTGTGTGACGGCTTCCATTGACTGCATGGGAAGCTGTCCGTGTGGATTTCGCACAAAAATAATTGCAATTGCTGCGATGTTAAATCTGCTTGCGAAAATCGCAATCGCTGTCTGCTCATCTAAGCGGACATGCGAATGTTTTCAGGTGATGATCGTGGATTGCACAATTGAAATCCGCCCTAGTGAGACAGGCCTCACTGTGTGCCGCTTAGTGCTACAATGCTTGCCAAGATTGAGCTATACATGGGCTGGTGCTGAAAATGGACTCCTAGTCCTGCAGTTTGGTGACTAGCAGGGTTTGGTGGTATTGCTGAATACAGCAGCCCACTATGAACTATCTGCAAGGTGAGACATGTATACGGTAGATGCAGTTATGCAGAGAAAGCTGTGGGGTATACACAAGTGGCAATACCAAATACAAGGGGAACACAATAATATTATAAGGGGAAAGTGAAGGTTACTCCCTTACACATATACCTTAGTACCTCCTATGCCTGAAGGAGTACTCACATTGTACATGTTGTGCTATTGACAAGCAGCACAGTGTATGATCTTAGCCTTTGGAGTACTTATTATTTATCTTAGAGTACCGTTAATTCCAGGACTACAAACTCTAGAAATAAAGCCAGGTGTCTATATTCATATCATATGGAAAATGACAAGAACAACACATACGGACTAAATTACTTACAAATTAATACAGAGGGAGAGAGGACTCTGCCTGCAAAACTTTACAGTATGCAAGGGAAGGGGGAAGGAGACACTAGGTGAAGGTAGACCCTGCTCATCTAGGGGTGGCAGCAGGGCTGCTGTAGGTTGCAGGCTTTTCTCAAGAGAGAGGTTTTCAGGGTTTTTTTGCAGATTTCCACGGCACTGTGTTGCAGTGGAGGGGGCATGATAACCCGTTGATCACATGCCTCAGTATAGGCTGCAGTCCTGGTCCAGAGAAGACAGGAGGCCGGCTGAGCGGGTGCAGGGGTGTTGTTTCAGAATGGTATGGTTTTCTGGCTTGATTTCCTATTCCCAATAATTGTTTCACTGACTGGTTAAAAAAAGTTGTACATTGATTTGAAGGAATACTGCCATCCAATAGGTGGCGCTGCAGAGGTTTTGTTCCATTTTCCTTATTTGCTTCAGAAACAAGGACACTGGAGCACATCTTCCAAAGTCTTTAACAGTAGGTGCATAAATATGTGCACCACAAATTTGTAAAGACTCCCCAACATGTGGCCAACCCCTTTAAGTATTACATAGTGGTCATTCAATTCAATGTTGTCGCTGTGTAATGCACAAAAGAGAGACAAAGAGAGATGCTCTTCATTACTGCTCTCCATCCTGACCAAGAGATGATCCTGACCAGAGGAGCCCCCTCTATAAACTCAGACATCCCTTATAGGGTATATAACAATGGGTTTTCTAAGCACAAATTTGTGCAACCCATTTAAGATATATACTGTAAATTTTCATGATGTTATTTGTATTAAACAAAGAGCGATATCAGTTCCTGTTACATTAAAAATGTAGAAAAAACACTTTTTTTTTAATGAAACATTATAATGAAATCATTTAATAAAGAAATAGGGACACTGACTTTTTGGAAATCATTGAGTACTCTGTTGGTTAGAGCTTCATAATATCATGATCAAATGAGGAATTGCTCTGAGGTCTCCCCTACTATACAGCCACACATAGTTGGCTCTAATCTGAGCACTCCTTGTGAATTTATGTACGGGCATCAGCTGGGGTATATATACAACTGTATACCATAGCTATTCTAAAGGCACTATATGGCACTTTTGCCAAGTTAACTGACCTGCAAAAGTATGTGGAACTAATATATCTCCATTTCCCTAGTGTACCCCCATGTGGCTGGTAGCTGTAGCTTAGAACGCTGAGCTTTGTTCACATTGTAAGGAATTGTCCTGAAGCCTATTCATGTCTTTATAATCCAGCAAATTCCAGAAGGACAATTTCTTGCTTAGCAGGTCAACAGGCTGGTAGCAGGTTTAAAGGGGATATTGAAATTGGTATATGACCTCCGCTAATGAGTGTGCAGGAAATACATAGCATGAATACCTCACTCAACACGCTGGTGAACTTTCAAGAACATTACGGCTTGCACTTAGAATAGAGTCTTGAGATGATTGTGGTCAGTAATCAGAGACCCAGGAGGAAAGTTGAAATAGTTTTATGAAGAGAAAATGCGATTGAATGAAATTAAAGATAATTAAATCATACAAAACTAGACTGTATTGTTTAACAGTGTGCAAAACTAGATACTAGAACCGCGCATTATTGTGTCATACAGACAGCATACCAGAGAACGCAAACCCAATGAACAGTTCCAAGAAATAGTAAATAAGCCAATTGAAATTAGCTGAGTTTCTGCATTGATGACTAATAAAATGTGGTCTGATGGTTATCTAAGTCAAACACAATCTACTAACTAAACTAATAACACCCAAGCACTTGTACCATTAATGTCCTTTATTGAGCACATTGAGTAAACACCCACAATGGGGGGAGAAAAAGTAAGTAAATTTATTAATCTGTAGACCCTCTATTAGCAGCAATCTAATCTAAACCATTGAAATCAATGGTTTCATTTCGTCCCATTATGCGCCGTGATTATCACGCTCACATAATGGGACTGAATCACACCCATGTAAAAAAGCCCTCACTTAGAGGATGATCAAATTAATGCTAGCTTTATTGTAGTTCTAGAGGCCTAGATGAGGTGAATATTAGAGATGAGCGAGCGTACTCGCTAAGGCAAACTACTTGAGCGAGTAGTGCCTTATGCGAGTACCTGCCCGCTCGTCTCTAAAGATTCGGGTTCCGGACGGGGAAAGGGAGTGGCGGGGGAGAGCGGGAAGGAACGGAGAGGAGATCTCTCTCCCCCCGGTCCTCCCTGCTCACTCCCGCAACTCACCACTGTCCCCCGCCGGCACCCGAATCTTTAGAGACAAGCGGGCAGGTACTCGCATAAGGCACTACTCGCTCGAGTAGTTTGCCTTAGTGAGTACACTCACTCATTTCTAGTGAATAGCAACACTATAGCTGCTTTTATATGAAATGATTATCGTTTGGATTCTCGCGATCCAACAAGAATCGGAATGATTATTGTTCAGTGTAAATGCATGGAGTGACCGAACGATGAACAAGACGTTTTTCATTTTCTATTCATCGTTCAGTTTCTGCATGCAGGAAACGGAATAATGGACTGTTCAGTGTAAACAGGCAGGCATTCACTTGCCCAACAGATTGATGAATGTAGAAGAACCCTTTGCACACAGATAAAGCTCTATATGCATCTGCCTTGTTAGGGTGGCTATCATCTGAATAAATGCTTGAAAGAGCGAATAAAAAGACAGTCATTCTGTGCAAACACGGCCACCAACAGGATGATGAGCAATAAATCACTTACTAGTCAATAGTCGTTTTAGCTCACCTAAAAAATAGTTGCTGGTTGATCAAAAGTTTTTGGTGTAAAGTCACAGTCGTTAGTATTTGAAGTTGCAAAAGAAGCAAAAAAACTTGCATGAAGATACCTCCTACAAACAATATCTCATCAAATAACTAATGACCAATAAGCGGTCTATGCAAAAGCTTTCAAACAACTATTATTCATACACTGCAGTGACTTTCCTGAGCCACTATCTGAACATACTTGCTCTTTCTTAGGGTGCGTTCACACGAGCGTAGGCGTATTTACATTCGCACGAGCGCAGCGTATAATCGCCGGAAAGAACGTTTTTCGCCGATCACGACCAGAGCCTTGGATGAAGTGGCACCGCCCGTGACGCGAGCTGTCAAATGCAGACCACGGCAACCCTGGCTCACGTCCCAAACACGCTTCATCCGGCGGTGCTCTAGGTGCGCCGAGCGGCTGTGGAGAAAGTCAAAGCTGCCAGCAGACTTCCTCCACTTCAAATTCATGCTTAAAATGTATAACCTAGCCCTTCACCATGCCAAACAAGTTTATTTCACCTCCCTTGTCTCCTCACTATCCCACAACCCCAAACAACTCTTTGAGACCTTTCACTCCCTCCTCAGCCCCAAGGAACAGGCCCCTGCGACAGACCTGACTGCTGGAGAGCTAGCTGCCTATTTCAAAGAAAAAATTGACCACATTCGAAAAGAAATCTCTGAAAGCTGCGTGGTTAGCCCTGATCCCAGCTTCATCAGCACTGCACCCAGCACCTACTCACTATCTACGTTAGAACCAACGACAGAGGAAGAAGTCTCCAGGCTCCTTTCCACTGCCTGCCCTACCACCTGCGCCAGCGACCCTCTCCCCTCTCACCTCCTCCACTCCCTTTCCCCAGCTCTCATCACTCACCTTACCACAATCTGCAACCTCTCCCTAACCTCTGGCACTTTTCCCTCCTCATTCAAACACTCCATTATATCCCCTCTGCTTAAAAAACCAACCCTGGACCCGACTAATGCTGCTAACTACCGACCCGTCTCAAACCTCCCCTTTATCTCCAAATTACTGGAACGCCTGGTCTACTCCCGGCTTACTCGCTTTCTCTCTGACAACTCACTCCTCGACCCCCTCCAGTCTGGTTTCCGCTCTCTACACTCGACCGAAACTGCCCTTACAAAAGTAACAAATGACCTGATGACTGCAAAGTCGAGAGGTGATTACTCTCTACTAATCCTCCTTGACCTGTCTGCTGCATTTGACACGGTCGACCATAATCTCCTTCTCACTATGCTCCACTCTATTGGTCTAAAGGATACTGCTCTCTCCTGGTTCTCCTCCTACCTCTCTGACCGCTCTTTCAGAGTTTCCTTTGCTGGTTCTATCTCTGCTCCACTTCCTCTCGCTGTCGGGGTACCCCAGGGCTCGGTCCTTGGTCCCCTTCTTTTCTCTATCTATACTGCCCCAATTGGACAAACCATCCACAGATTCGGCCTCCAATACCATCTCTATGCTGACGACACCCAACTATACACCTCCTCTCGTGAAATCTCTGGACCATTCCTCCAAAATATCACCGACTGTCTGTCTGCTGTCTCTAACACTATGTCCTCCCTTTTTCTCAAACTAAACCTCTCTAAAACTGACCTCCTTGTCTTTCCACCTTCTAACCGACCTCCCCTCAACATCTCCATTCCAGTGTCTGGCACCATCATAACCCCCCGACGGCATGCCCGATGCCTTGGCGTCACACTGGACTCTGACCTCTCCTTTGCCCCCCATATCCAATCTCTGGCCCAAACATGCCACATGCACCTCAGAAATATTGCTAAAATACGTCCGTTCCTAACCACGGACACGCTAAAGACGCTCGTGGTTGCGCTCATCCACTCCCGGCTTGACTACTGCAACTCGCTACTCATTGGCCTCCCCCGCACTAGACTCGCTCCGCTCCAATCCATACTAAATGCAGCAGCTAGACTCCTTTTTCTATCCAGTCGTTATTCAGACGCCTCTGCATTATGCCAGTCGCTGCATTGGCTGCCCATCCACTGCAGAACTAAATTTAAACTCCTCTACCTCACTCACAAAGCTCTGCATGGCGCTGCACCACCATACATTGCCTCCCTCCTGTCAGTATACCACCCAGCGCGCTCACTCCGATCAGCTAACACCCTCAGACTAAACACCCCTGTAATACGAACCTCTCATGCTCGCCTACAGGACTTCACCAGAGCAGCACCCATCCTCTGGAATGCTCTACCCCAAGGCATCCGGACAATTCCCGATGCACGAAATTTCAGACGTGCCTTAAAAACGCACCTCTTCAGGGAAGCATACCAAATCTCCTGACCTAGTCCCCTGCCCCTCACTATGGTGCTCCACCCTGTTTGCCTTCTGATAAATGATCTGTACATAATATTTCCTATTGCCTGTGTTCCCCACCCCCTGCACCTCCTGTACCACCCTCAACCCATTTGTGTCTAACCCAATGTACCTTATATTGTAATTGTTGTATTGTTTTGCATTTATCCATGCCTGAAAGCGCTGCGGAATAAGTTGGCGCTATACAAATAAAGATTATTATTATATTATTTATTATAGAGCTAGAAAGCGTATTTTCATTTGTTCCTACTTTTCAAACGGTCTTTTCGGCCATCGAATATGCGTTGGCGCGTATTTCGGTCGCATATGTTCCGTTTTTTTTCGGGTTGCCGTTTTTACGCGCCGTAAAATCGCCCGTATGAACGAATACATTGGAAACCAATGCCTCAGATGGTCACGTTTATACGATTGGGCGCAAAAACGCGCCGTTTATGCGCTCGTGTGAACGCACCCTAAAGGTTCTTTTACTCTGTGGTCTCTGTAGAATGAGGCTGCACTCATCTCTTTCTGAAATCTATAATAATTTATGAGAAACTGTTAATTTCTTATCTGCTTGAAAAAAGGGTCCTAATTAGAGATGAGCGAACGTACTCATTTAGGGCTATTTCGCAATCGAGCATCGCTTTTTTCGAGTAACTGCCTACTCGGGTAAAAAGATTCGGGGGGCGCCGGGGGCGGCGTGGTGGAGTGGAGGGTAGCAGTGGGGAACAGGGGGGCGCCCCCTCCCCCCCTCCCCCACTCTGCAATCCCCAGCTCAGCCCCGGCACCCTCGAATCTTTTCGCCCGAGTAGGCAGTTACTCGAAAAAAGCGATGCTCGATTGCGAAATAGCCCTAAATGAGTACGTTCGCTCATCTCTAGTCCTAATATAAGAATTGTATCTAAAACAAATGCATTGGAATAACATCCAAGACTCTAATAGAAAAAGTTCTTCAATAAGGTTCAATGGGGAACACAATCAAGGAGAAAGTCCATTTTTAGAAAAAAAAGGTTCTGGCAGTGAGGGTGATCAATGAGTGGAACAGGTTACCACGGGAGGTGGTGAGTTCTCCTTCAATGGAAGTCTTCAAACATAGGCTGGACAAACATCTGTATGGGATGATTTAGTGAATCCTTCATTGGGCAGAAGGTTGGACCCGATGACCCTGGAGGTCCCTTCCAACTCTACAATTGATTTCTCTGTTACTTGACTCCTATTCATTGCAATAATGCATACACATGCACTCATTGTAAGAGTTCATAACGACTGTGTAGCTTCACTATTCTTAGCTATGTGAACGTACATAGAACTAGCTGGATTTACAGCTAACAATGACTATAATGAACCACAGTTCTTCCATAATCTGCTGTTCTATAATCGACGGTCCCCTGAGATGTTGATGTACGTGATACTTACACCATGTTCAACAGCACAGTAATATCATTTTAATTTTGTTTCATTCTCCAGTATTAGCAATATGCGAAGCAATAACTTCAGTGTCAGAGGTCTTTGCAAGGTATTAAATAAATATACATTTTTTTACTCACCATAATGATGTCAAATTCATTATCGAAATGTGTTTTCCATTACCAGCGCAAAGATTAAAATTCCAATTCATACTCATAATGGCTTTTCAGTGACTCACGGCTGTGTGACTAAGACAGATACTGCAAGAGAAGTTTTATAATGAAAAAGTGATTCAACTTCATCTTCCATCAATGTATCAGATCATGTTGATGTATTTATTTAATCAGGGCCTCTAAGGGGTCCTCTATTTTCAATCAGTATTTTGTGTGGAGAACATATACCATGCATTCTAATAAGTAGAAGGAAAATAGATTAGGAAATAATTCCCTGAAACCTGGAAGAGTTTTCTGTAATTAAAAGAAGACATTCATATTCTTTCCATTATTAATAAATTGACAATCGGGGTATTTCCCATCAACCATTTCCCTTAAAAACTGTAATTAAGCACTTTGGGAACCACATTGTTAAAGGGAATCTGTCAGCTCAAACATACTGCCTAAACTGCAGGCTGTATGATATAGAGCAGGAGGAGCTGAGAACACTGATATAGTTTAACCCTTTGCAATCCAATTTTGGATTCAGGGTTTCCTAGGGGGCTTCCTCTTTCTGACATTATACAATGGCGCCATCTGTTGGCTAGAGCCAGTACTGCGGTATGTGACATGCAGAGCGGCCAGTAATATACAGTAAGAATACTCTGCCAGACATCTTCTGACATCGGAGCTTTACAGCCTTCAATCAGAATGTCTTTAGATGTCAGACAGTGGACTAGAAAGGGTTAATAGGGAAAGATTCAGTATAAGGCCAGCTGTCCACGGCCGATGCGGTATCCCGCGGCGAAGCTCCACCATGGGAGGTGGTGAGTTCTCCTTCAATGGAAGTCTTCAAACAGAGCCTGGACAAATATCTGTCTGGGATGATTTAGGCCCCCTGTCCACGGGCGTCGCGGTATCCCGCGGCGGAGCCGCCGCTTAATCTCCGCCGGTCAGCCTTATCTGATAGATAAGCTGACCGCGGAGAATTGGGGCAATTTGCAGCATGCTGCGAATTGCCCGCCGCGACTGGAGAATCGCAATGATTCTCCACTCATAGACAGGTGCCGGTGCTTTCCATAGCAATGCTATGGAAAGCGTCGGCCAGCGTGATCCGTCGGCGGTTTACCACTATCCATGCCGTGGATAGGGGGCCTTACTTGTATTTTGCATTTATATCACTGCTCATTCTGTTCTTAGAGGTCCGGTGGGCGGTCCTATCAGTGATTGACAGCTATCTATATGTCACTGCATACATAAATAGTTGTACATACCAGGAGTTGACCAATCAAACATGCTATGAAAAAAGGGTAAGAGTTACAATGCAAATGCTCTCCCTTCTGCAAGTTCTCATGGCTTCTATGTCAAATTTTTTTTATTGGATTAGAGGTCTGCTTGTCTAATTCCAAAAATGACACAAAATATTGTGTCATTTTGGTAATAGGAGCAATCAAAGAATAAGGAGGACACATTGAAGCATATTTATCAATTCTTATACAAAAGTCACAAATTATGGCACATGCAATGATTGTATTTCTCATGAAATAACAATTTAGCAGCAGCTTTTTTTAGAATTCTTTGTTGCACCACTCCTCTATTATTCCGCCTGAAAACTTATGAATAAGGACTGGGTCAGACGAGCGTTTTATTTTGTGTGCGCAAAAAAAGCGCTTCTAAAAGAATCAACGGGTTCGTATAGAAGCGCTCACATTAAAGAATTTAGGGGTGCAGCACAGGAGTTTCCATTGACTCCTATGGGAGCGAGAGTTTATGAAAACTCCTGTGCAGGGAATAGATACCCCGCTGCTTACAGCAAGTCATTTAAAAGGTGCTGCCCAGAAGCACATTTTAAATGCCCCACTGTAAACTTCTGTTAGTCCGTGCGGTGATGAGGGGACTCACCGAGGGTAGCAGGCTTTACTCTGCTTTCCCTGTGGGCTTCCCCCAGAGCCTGGGAGGAGGGGGCAGGGCTAGAGGGATCTACTCTGTGGCATGTCTTTAATAGGAAGCCTGTGAAAATGCAGTATAAAAAAAGATATTAAAAAGGTGTATGCATCCCAAAAAAAACTATACCATATACCAAAATTACAGGTTGTCCTGCAAAAACACGCCCTCACACAGCCCTATCAACAGAAACATTAAAAAGTTATGGGGGTTAAAAGATGGCAATAGAAAGCAATAAAAAAAATGAAATATATATATTTATTTTAAAGGGGTTGTCCCACGAAAGCAAGTGGGGTTATACACTTCTGTATGGCCATATTAATGCACTTTGTAATGTACATCGTGTATTAAATATGAGCCATACAGAAGTTATTCACTTACCCACTCCGTTGCTGGCGTCCCCATCTCCATGTCTCCGTCTAATTTCAGCGTCTAATCGCCCGATTAGACGCGCTTGCACAGAAGGGTCTTCTGCCTTCTGGTCGGTCCGGGCACGAGCGGCGTTCTGGCTCTGCCCCCTTCTACGCGTCATTGCGTAGCTCCGCCCCATCACGTGTGCTGATTCCAGCCAATCAGGAGGCTGGAATCGGCAATGGACCGCACAGAGCCCATGGTGCACCATTGGAGAAGACCCGCGGTGCATCATTGGGAAAGGACCGGCGGCCATCTTTAAAAGAAGAAAAGAAGATGCTGCGCGAACTGGAAAGGAGGTAAGGGATTTTTTTTTTTTTTAATTACAAACGGTATTGATTTTAACGGGGCAGAATGCGGGGGGTAGGTTGAAAAAAAAAATTGCATTTCGCCGCGGGACAACCCCTTTAATTTCTCAAGTATTACTCCATGGAAAAAAAGCTGTATAAATTTAGTATTGCTGTTATTGTATTGACCCATATAATAAAGATAACGTCGTTCGTAATGCACTGTGTGTGTCATAAAAACACTTCCCAAATGATGTAATTGTGTGTGTGTGTGTGTGTGTGTGTGTGTGTGTGGAGCATTTCGCCCCACTTAAAAAATTTTTTTGAGTTTTGCAATACATTATATGGCATGTTAAATGGTCCTATTGAAAAATACAACTTGTTCCGCTAAAAACATGTCCTCATGTAGATATGTCACCAGATGCTATAACATCATGTATTTTTAGCCATTAAAAAGTATCATATCTACAAGATGACTTGGTTTCTCTTACTGAGAACAATCACGCTTTGCTCTACTGGCTACAGAAAAATAAAAAAGTTATGATTTTTGGGAATACAAGAAATGCAGAATGTGACCTGGACGTAGGCACGTCAATAATGCTTGATCAATCATTATAGGGTTAAACACCAGGCACTATTACAACATAACCTGAAAATGCCCCCATATGTGAATAGACTGGTAAGATGTGACACAGACCACCCACGTTCACCTATTATATTACACTGCTGAGTAGAAAGAGGTTTGGGACAGTTATTTTACAATTTATTGTTCGCTCATTCGCTTGTGCAGCCTGTTTATACAGGCAGATAGATAGTTTGCCTGTTCACTTACACATTGTTAAGTCGTACTATTGAATTAGAATGACTGAAGTATTGTTATTTAAGGGCAAACCACACTGCGGCAGACGCAACCACGCTCAGCAGTACAGAACATAAATGCCCCTGAACAAGGGAAATTTCTTTCCTTATGCCGGCTTTTCAAGCTCCCCGCCAGAGTGCACAAGTTTCAAAATAACCAAGGGAAGATAGCGGCTGCCCGATCTCTCCCGCCCGATGCATTCACTATGTACGGGGACGATAGGGCAGGTCCTATCTTTTCTTTTGTCCCCTTATACGGCCTTGATTATCACCATTGTAAAAGAGGAGAAAAACACGCTCTTGGGTTTAAGCCCTAAATCAAATGATTAGTGAACGATGATTTTCCTGTTTGCATGAAATGAACCTTGGGCTTCTTTCACACAACTATAGACATTTTTACATGTTCCCGCCGGTGCCGTAAAAATGTGTGAACGGGCGCACAAATCTAACGTTTGTGCGCCTGTTCAGACAGCCCATGCACAGCACATATACGCCAAGGCTGCAATGCTGTTGGGTGGGGAGAAACAGCTTAGCTCCCCCTTTACTCCCCCTCACTGGCTCACCTCCTTTTTCCTCCCCTACGGCTATTTGCAATGGGAGGGAATGGGACGGAGCTAAGCTCCCTTGCTCCAACTCCGCCCTCCCATTGCAAACAGCTGGAGAGGAGGAGAGAAGGAGGAGGGGGTTTAGCAGTCACGTTGCTAAACTCCCTCCCACCTTCCTTCTGCGGCCGCTGTCAAAGGCTCCCATAGGAGTCTATGCCGTGGCCAACGTATTTCGGGCAGAAAGATAGTTCCAGGACTATCTTTCCTGCCCAGCATAAAAGCGCCTGGCACTATATTGGCTGTTCGTGCGCTTTTATACCACTGGAATACACCTGTGTGATCTGCATTGGAATCCACTGCATCAGATGGTAGTGTATATCGGCAGGCCGTGAAAACAGCGGCCGATATATGCTTGTGCGAATAAGACCATAAGCAAACAAATTATCGTTCATCATTCAGTTGTTGGCTATATTTATACTGAATGATTATTGTTCAAATTGGAACTATCCTGCCATATTTTTAACAATATTCATTCCGTCTAAACGCACCTTCAGCCGGTAGAATTTTTTTTATTACACGGCTGAGTAATGTTTGGTTGTGTCATAACTAGAGATGAGCGAACGTACTCGGTAAAGCACTACTCGTCCGAGTAATGTGCTTTATCCGAGTACCTCCCCGCTCGTCCTGAAAGATTCGGGGCGCTCCGCTGCTGACAGGTGAGTCGCAGCGGGGAGCAGGGGAGAGCGGGCGGGAGAGAAGGAGAGAGAGATCTCCCCTCCGTTCCTCCCCACTCTCCCCTGCAACTCCCCGCTCCGCGGCGCTCCCCGAATCTTTCAGGACGAGCGGGGAGGTACTCGGATAAAGCACATTACTCGGACGAGTAGTGCTTTACCGAGTACGTTCGCTCATCTCTAGTCATAAGGTGAAACTGCATTGTGACAATATTTTTTCCCATATAATTAGTGCCTCATGCCACACAATAATTGGATTTACAGACTCATCAGCCAATAGAAATGCAATTATTACATCCTGAATCACTACAAATAAGCCAAATTAAAGCTCCACCTTTGATTAACACTGGCTATGTAGTGAGCCCATGTAAAATCTAGCTATTTTTCAGTTTGTTTTAGTTCGCACTTGACTTTTTTTCCGAATTTTCTTATTACCTGGAAATAGCTCTTACTGCTTGGAAACGGTCACTAGGCTGGTTAGCTGCTGCCGGGCAATCATAATTAGAACTTGTTAGAATACCTTTAGAAGGCTAGGCACAAGTATATCTGTTCATTAACAAGGCCATTCACGCAACTGTATGTGTTTTTACGCTTGCTGCATCGCAGGCAGAAAACACGTGAATAAAGAATAGCCACAGTCAGGTCTTGGTCTAAATTACCGTTTTCTCGTCTAATGACCCGGGCGCCATTGTGGCATATCGGCAAAAAAATAATCTGCTGCGCGGAAATTCCTTGGTCTGCAGGAAATACTATGAATGCTTAAATCGGACACGGAGAATCTGGGACGCAACTTTTAAATCGCCCATGTGCAAGTAGCCTTAAAGGGGTTGTCTCGCGAAAGCAAGTGGGGTTAAGCACTTCTGTATGGCCATATTAATGCACTTTGTAATGTACATCGTGCATTAAATATGAGCCATACAGAAGTTATTCACTTACCTGCTCCGTTGCTAGCGTCTCCGTCGCCATGGCTCCGTCTAATTTCGCTGTCTTCTGGCGTTTTTAGATGCGCTTGCGCAGTCCGGTCTTCTGCCTGGTGAATGGGGCCGCTCGTGCCGGAGAGCTGCTCACCGCGTCATCATCGTAGCTCCGCCCCGTCACGTGTGCTGATTCCAGCCAATCAGGAGGCTGGAATCGGCAATGAAACGCAAGTAAGGAGAAGAAAATCCACGGTGCACCATGGGAGAAGACCCGCGGTGCACCGTGGGAGAAGACCAGCGGCGCCATCTTTAAAAGAAGAAATGAAGAAGCTGCAGAACGCTGATGCAGGTAAGTGCAATGTGTTTTTTAAAAACTAACCTATGCTTTCTTTTTAACAGGGCAGAATGCGGGGGTAAGTGAAAAAATTTTTTTTTCGCTTTCGCCGCGAGACAACCCCTTTAATATAAGAGAACAATAACTTTTAATGGGTTAAGATAAGATAACTGTCAAGCTAAAATTTGCTGCATCTGTAATCACAATTAGAAATAATCCGGCACTCTTCAGTATTCCAGAAATATTATCTTTCCATCATCTGACGGCAGTAATTGGACAGTGTGAGGCTGTATAGGGATGTGCCTCATTGCCAAGAGTAATGGTAACATCCAGTTGTAAATATATTAATTCATGATAGAATAATGCAACAAGACGTTTCTGATCTTTGAGTAGATAAATCGGAGCAAATGGCAAAAATTACAATAAAAGCTTTAGCGCAAACATTTTTCTATAGAAATTGCAGTAACAGCAAAGTAAGGTACTGAAAATATATTGCAAAGATGTTAGATCTTATGTCTACGGACTATATGGTAAAAGGGGAAAGTGAGTGAAAATGATCTTTGGATGTATAGATACATGTGTGATCACATTGGGACCACTGCTGATCTCCAGGGGAAAAAAGGCAATTGTTGCATTGAGCATTTTTCCCTAATGGTCTTCACAGTGTGGGATAAAAAAATGTGATATTAGAATATATAGACCTTAACAGATTCAGCGATACCAATTACCCTATGTTTACGGTTTTTGCTTTAATTTATTCACATAAAACATGGCAAGAGGTTTTTTAAAAACTTCTGATGTTTATTTAATAGCTAAAAATTTTAATTAAACTTACTTTAACTTTTTTTCTAATCCCACTAGAGCAGTGGCCCCCAACCTTTTTGGCACCAGGGACCGGCTTCAAGCAAGACCATTTTTACAAGGCCCGGCAGGGTGGGGCGGGACATGGGCGGGGCGGGGTTATGAAGGGGGTTGGAGTTTAGTGCATACTTATTTAATTATGACATTTAGAATGTCCTGGCAGTACACACATAGGGCAGTATAATATATCCCCACCCACCCCCACCCCCGCCCGGCAGCACACACATAGGGCAGTATATAATCTATCCCCCCGCCCCCTCCCCCAGCACACACAAAGGGCAGCATATAATTTATCTCCCCCCCCAGCACACACATAGGGCAGAATATCATTTATCTCCCCCCCCAGCACACACATAGGGCAGCATATAATTTATCCCCCCCAGCACACACATAGGGCAGCATATAATTTATCTCCCCCCCAGCACACACATAGGGCAGCAAAAATGTATCTCCCCCCAGCACACACATAGGGCAGCATATAATTTAACTCCCTCCCAGTAATAGGCAGCCCCCACCCCTCAGTAATAAGCAGCCTCCCCCCAGTAATAACCAGCCCCCTCCACAGTAATTAGCAGCCCCTCCCCCTAGTAATAAGCAGCCCCCCCAGTAATAAGCACCCCCCTCAGTAGTAAGCAGCCCCCCCAGTAGTAAGCAGCCCCTCCCCAGTAGTAAGCAGCCCCCCCAGTAGTAAGCAGCCCCTCCCCAGTAGTAAGCATCCCCCTCCAGTAATAGGCCGCTCCCCCCCAGTAATAGGCCGCTCCCCTCCAGTAATAGGCTGCTCCCCCCAGTAATAGGCAGCCCCCCCAGTAATAGGCAGCCCCCCCCAGTAATAGGCAGCCCCACCCAGTAATAGGCAGCCACCCCCCCCAGCACACACATAGGGCAGCAAAAATTTATCTCCCCCCAGCACACACATAGGGCAGCATATAATTTATCTTCCCCCCAGTAATAGGCAGCCCCCCCTCCTAGTAATAGGCAGCCACCTCCCCAGTAATAGGCAGCCCCCCCAGTAATAGGCAGCCCCCCCCCAGTAATAGGCAGCCGCCCCCAGTAATAGGCAGCCCCCCTCCCCCAGTAATATGCAGCCCCCCCTGTAATAACCAGCCCCCTCCACAGTAATAACCAACCACTCCCCCACAGAAATAAACAGCCCCCCCTGGTAATAATCACCCCCCCAACCCATATACTTACCTCCTCCCTGCTGTCAGCGTCGCTCCCTCTCTGCTTGCCCTGAGCCCGGCGCACACTTCCTCCCCGAGTCCTCTCCTGCAGAACTAATGAGCAGGAGACTCGGGGAGGAGGATCTTGGCTGCACACTGACGTCAGTGTGCGTTGGGATCAATGGCAACAGCGCGATTACCAGCGGGGAGCCGTGGCACCCCAGCTCGTAATTGCTTTAGTGATGAGCGGCGTCGGCACGCCGCGGGCCACATAACAAGGCAGTGGGCCGGATTCGGCCTGCGGGCCTTGTGTTTAGAACAAAAGTTCCCGGCGGTGCCGCGGACCGGCGCTAAGCACCTAACAGCCCGGCCCCGGTCCGCGGACCGGTGGTTGGGGACCCCGTCTCTAGAGGACGTGAGCTTACAATTGCTATTTCTGGTACATATACTTCATCATTGCAGTATATTGTACATTTAGGCTAGTTTCACACGGGTGACAAAATCATGATACGACAGTGCTACAAATCTCATGTATGTGAAGCCCATGCTTTCCAATGGGTTCTTCCACATGAGCGATGTTTTGCAGGCTGCTACATTTCAAGAATAAAAATCGTGGCATGCTCTATACAGCCACGATTTGCGATGTTTTGTAGCCCATGTTTCCCTATGGACCCTTGCTTTGTGTTGCATCGCATCGCATGAAAACACGTTTTTTGTGCGGTACGATGCAACTTTTACAGTAGGAAATCCTACTGAAAAAACACTAAAATAAGCTCTGGCAGCATCAAAAAATATTTAAAAAAACATCAACTAACTGACACAGTCTGCTCCACCACACGTCTCCTCGGCGGCTCCGGCAGACTTGTTTGTAGTTTTCAGTCAGCGCTTCCTGGTTTGTAGGTTTAACATCCCCGTCTCCAGGAAGCGCTGGCTGTGATTGGCTTTTGAGCGCCATGGTTCAGCCAATCACTGTAGTGGTTGATGAACCAATCACAGCCATTCTTTTTTTTTTTTATGCTGCCAGGGCTTATATTACAAAGTCGCCTGACTTTGTAGCATTACAAAATCATGATATTGCGACGAGAAAGGACAGCGATATCGCACAGAACACACATACAATATTGCAATTTTCTTGGGAGATATCCCTGTCACCCGTGTGAAAGAGGCCTTGAAGCCAGCCTATTAAGCCCAGACACGATCATGACTTAGTAGGCTGATACCCATGTCAAGTCTAGGCTGCAATGGCAAATGAACGACACTCCACTATCTCATCATGGGGGCGGGGGTCGATCAGGGGACAGAGGAAGTCCACTCTCTGTTTAAATGCTGCAGTCACCACTGACTACAGCATCTAAATGGTTAAACACCCAGGAGTTATCCCTGATTCTGGCTGCTATGGCTGGGTGTCAGCTGTGTTTCGCTGTCAGCGTCCAGTATATATGATGTAGACTTGGCTTTTGAATTCCCTCCATACAACCCTGCACACACCTGCTGTACATGTGTGGATTAACCATGCATCATACTGAGGGGGCACTCTTAATTTATTTAGCTCTTGCCCCAGATGCACAAATATTTTCCATCATGTCTAATACATACTGTATCCTAAGTAAGGTTATGAAATGTCATTTGCTAAAATGGAAGGTGATATAGAACAAACACAGTATAGACAGCATGACGAAGATGCAAATACCTCATATAATAAACATAATATTATATTATAGCATCTGCTTCAAATCTGGGAAGGAGTAGCCATGCCAACTGTGCGTGTAATTTGATAAGCATGCTTGAAAGTAATTGTAAAACTATGTAGCAACAGAATATCCTATTTTATTTCAGAGGCATAACACTGACTGTTTTAGCTGGGTCAAAGCCAACGCAAGATCTTCAGAACTCAAGAGTGGATTAAAACGGAATGTGAATTTATATTCAAGTAAAAAAATAGCAGATACCAAATACATGTAAAAGACTCATCACTGTGCCATTGTACTCCACTCAAGTGATCACTGGGTATGTTATGGACACCTTCACTACAATGTCTATGCCAGTCACAGTCTAATTAAAAGAAAACAGGGGCTAAAATCATCTAATAACTATATTTAATAATCAATCAGAATTAAATAAAATATTAGTTAAAGTGGATTTTGGAGTAAATATATATTTTTTCAGGTTGGAGTCAGAACTAGGTTCAACCCTTACCATCGAGCATTGGTCCCAGATATGGGGAACAACTAATTAGAGTGCCCACGATATATTAATGTTAGAGACCTCTTTCAAAGTCCTACTTCACTGGTACTTGGTTCCTATCAGAATAGCCAATGAAGTACTCGTTTACCCCTCAAATTGTTTCCATGGATTAGAGTTTATTTACTCTAAAACAGGTTGTAATATATGGAAAAATCCGCGGGAATCCCTCTTGAGTACGAGAATTGCCCATATCACTCCACACTCTCAACAATTAATTTCCTTCTTTTTTTCTTGCTACTAAACAAGTGATTGCTCAAGTATGGCAGAAAGCGTCTTCAGACTTTTCCAAGGTAAAAAGACACTTGAATTGGTACATGATTAATGAGATGTTAACTTCCATTATAGCCGATAGACATGATAAATTCTTGAGAGTCTGTACCCCATGGTTAGACTACACCTTTCCCTCCTAAAACAACCGGTCTCTAACTTCTCTGTAATGGGTCCCCTGTACTTCGGAGTCACAGCCTTGTAGTATTAGTCCGAGTTCTAAGCTGTGCGAGAATAGGTTTTCGCCGCCCCCCCCCCCCCCCATTCTTTTTTTCTTCCCTTCTTTCTCCCCTCAGTTTAGTCCTGGCCAGGCCACTGTTTATTATGTGACCCTTCTGAATATAAAAGGTGATGCTTTGTTTATGTAAGTGCATTTATTATATTGTCAATATGCTCCAGTCATTCCTCATTTATTTTTTGCCCGTGTTCATGTGTCACCTGTTACTTGTTCTATTAATTTCCAGATTGCGCTTGATAATTGACACAATGTTATCTTTTTCCTCTTTCTTGTAAAATGAAAAATCTAAATAAATACAAAAGATTAAATAAATAAATATAATTTTTTGGGAAATCTGATTAATAATGCCAACTCTGGCGGCGAATGGCATGAGAACTGCCCAGCTGCTATTCTCCTTCTCTGCTGTCATCACAAAGCCAACCCTGCTTTGAATGAACTTGGGAAATACTCTCTATTCAGGAAGTCTTCAGACCCATTCACTTTTTACATTTTTTATGTTGTGTGCAAATTTTTTAAAAATTGATGTTTTTCACTACTATTCTGCACCCAATACCTTATAATGATGAAGTCAAAACAGAATGTTAGAAATCTTTGTAAATTAAAAAAAAAAATAAAAACCTAACATTTTACATTGACATATGTATTCAGACCCTGTACTCAGTATTTAGTAGAAGCACCTTCTAGTCTTCTTGGGTATGATGTCATAAGGTTTGCATACCTGGATTTGGAGATTTTTTGCCATTCTTCTCTGCAGATCCTCTCAAGCTCTGTCAGGTTGAATGGGGGCCAACTGTAGACAGCCACTTTCAGCTTTCTCTACAGATATTCAATTGGGTTCAAGTCAGAGCTCTAGCTGGGCCACTCAAGGACATTCATAGAGCTGTACCTAAGCCACTCCTGTGTTGTATTAGCTGTGTGCTTAGACTCTTTGCCTTGTTGGTAGGTGAACCTTCTGCCCAGTCTGAGGTCCCTTGTCCTCCGGATCAGCTTTTCATCAGGAATATCTCTGTAGTTTGCTCCATTCAGCTTTCCATCTACTCTGACCAGGACTGGAGTGCCTAGGGCCCGCTGTAAAATTCTTTCTGGGGGCTCACTGTACAGTTAAGTATCGCAGGGCCTAGGATGGGAAGATAGTGGTCGATCTTCCGATGCACCTAGATATAAATTCAACAACCCTACATGTCTTTATAAAAAGATAAACTAGCCACTTTATTATATAGAGGTATAGACTGGCTGATGCACTGCCTATCAGTATATACTGCAGCGAGTGTACTGTGCCATATGCTGGTGATGTTGAGGGGATGGAGGCCAACTCATGGTTCAGGGCCCATCTGGAATTCACTTGTTCACCTGTGGGCAAGTCCAATATATTTGTGTTTTGTTTTATAGGAAAAAGTTTCTGCTTTTACCAAAGTTGTATGCAGTGAGGATCTGTTTGTCACACTTTGCAGTGTGGTAATTTTCAGGAGTTTTGGTAAGCCGTGCACTAACCAATATGGTGCTAGGGACCTGCAGCTTCAGACACCATGTAGGTTGTGAACTTGACGATATATTTAGGTTGTATGAAAGCAAATTGGTGAAATCACATTGGATGCAATCACGTGAGCATTAGGGAGTGGCTTCTCGCTATTCAGAAAGAGAGAATGATAGTTGTTGTCAGACCCATCAAGGGTGTACGCCCATACTGTATGCATCAACCTTTCAGGTACTGCTGGTGTGCAGCAGGGTCAGATGGATCATCAGAGGGTGGGAGACATTTGGAGAAGCTGAAGATAAGAGTGCCAGGACTGTGATTGTGATTGTTCCCAGCAACAGAAACCACGTAATCCTGTAGATATGATACCTTTTAATAGCTAACAAAAATACATAATGTAATAGCGAGCTTGCGAACCTCTTAGGCTCTTCGTCAGGCCTTTTTTTTAAAGCCTGACGAAGAGCCTGATAGGTTCGCAAACTCGCTATTACATCATGTATTTCTGTTAGCCATTAAAAGGTATCATATCTACAAGATTACTTAGTTTCTCTTGCTGGGAACAATCGCATTTTGGTCTACTGGCTAACACCGGACCAAACCTTTGTTTTCATTAGGACTGTGATTGCAAAGGTCTGAGACGGTAGAGGAGAAGTAAGCTACCGACCAACATCATGGCTGGGTGGAGTGGAAGTTAGCCATATTATAAGCAAAATGTGATTGTTCCCAGCAAGAGAAACCAAGTAATCTTGTAGATATGATACCTTTTAATGGCTATCAAAAATACATGATGTTTATGTGAGTTTTCGAACCTACGCAGAGTTCTGTTTCATTATATTATAAACTGTCACCCAGAGAGTTACTGCATATACACCTTTTGCAAGTTAAGTGTTTCAGCACTTGAAGATGAAATTGCTTAGTATAACTGAACTTTATTGCTAAAAATGTCTTTAACCTGAGAGGTCAAAAGCTGCAGAAACTTGAGAGAGACTGACGACTTATGCACCAGATTCAGCCAAAAAGACTTTCTCAGTGTGACCAATTTATACTGTGCTATGCTCTATCCTAATTAAACACCCGAGCAAAAAGCAAAAGTAGTATTTATGCAGTTAAGTGAATGGCCACTAGGGGGTTTAAGGGTAGTTCCCTTAAATAAATATTTAGCAGGGAAAAGATTTAAGCAGGTAACACCTGTCAGGGTGTGGCTGAAAAAGGGAAAACCTCCAGAGATGCTCAGGTCTGGGTCCATTGCAGAGCAAGTCATGATCCGCTATAAAACACTTGATGCTGGCTGGGAAAGCCGAGAGCCTGACAGGGAAGAACGCCGCCTAGGCTAACACTGTGGATGGGTATCGTGTGTGGACATTATGATGCTGTGTGTTAAGGCACTGGGATTGTATTGGTAGACAGGATTTAAATCTGTTATTTAGTGACCAGACGACCAGGGCACTTGTTTCTCGTCATAATGTACATGATACCAACTGTGTGAAGATTGTATCACTGCTACTGATTCTTCCATGCAGTTTAACATGGCAGTTCAACAGGGCGAGAGACAGGTACGTCGCAATACCCTGCTTTAATTCCTTTTGCTTCAAAGCTATCGCTAACGCTTTCACCTCTCTCTTAATCCTTGCTCTCAGTCTCAGAACTTCTTTCAAGTGCCCACCTCCAGGGCACACTATTCACATCAGCCCCTCTCTCCTGTCCTCCCCTATGCACAGCCCGCACGCACTCTATACTTTCTTACTAAGCCTCACACCCCCTAACACCACAAACAAACATCACTGCCACCCCCACAAATCTCCTAATCATCTGCTCACGCTTGCTATTTTGCTGCTACTAGCAGCTGGGGATATCTCTCCCAATCCTGGCCCTCCCTCCACTGCTCCTAACTATTACCCCCTACCTGACTCACTAGGACACCCCTCAAGCCCAACTGCTAGCCCACGCATACGCTCCCCCGACTCCTTTCATTGTGCCCTCTGGAACTGCCAGTCAGCATGTAATAAACTCCCCACCATCCACAACTATTTTACTGCCCATTCTTTAAGTCTGCTCGCTCTCACAGAAACGTGGATCCAGCAGTCTCACACGGCCTCCCCTGCTGCACTGTCTTACAATGGCCTGCAATTCTCCCATACCCCGAGACCAGATGACAGGCGTGGCGGAGGAGTAGGTGCTCTTCTTTCCCCGAAATGCACCTACCAGGTCATCCCCCCTGTACCCTCACTCACTTTTCCATCATTTGAAGTACACATGCTACGGCTTTTCCGTCCGCTGTCCATGCGAGTAGCAGTTATCTACCGCCCCCCAGGTGCTCCTCACCTGTTTTTGGATCACTTTGCTGCCTGGCTCCCCCACTTCCTATCCTGCGAAATCCCGACCCTCATCTTAGGCGACTTTAACATCCCCACTAACGACCCCAACTCCCCATCTGCCTCTCAGCTACTTTCGCTCACCTCCTCCCTTGGTCTCTCTCAACTCACAGCCTCTCCCACTCACAGGGATGGCAATACTCTGGATCTGGTCTTCCTCCGGCTCTGCTCTGCTTCCAACTTCACTAACTCCCCTCTCCCACTCTCAGATCATAACCTCCTCTCTTTCTCTGTCACGCTCCCTAACATCTCTCCACACCCACCTACCTACCGTACCTACAGGAGCTTTGAGGCCATTCACACACAAGACTTTGCTGAATCACTACAGTCCTCTCTGTCCCCTATCTCTCTCCTCGCCTGCCCCAACCTGGCTGCCGATCACTACAACACCGCTCTCAAACATGCCCTGGATGAAGCGGCTCCCCCCAGGATCCAAGCCATCCGATGTATAACGCGCCAACCCTGGCTCACGCCTCAAACGCGCTTTATCCGGCGGTGCTCTAGAAGTGCTGAACGGCTGTGGAGGAAATCGCAAACGTCCGCAGACTTCCTCCACTACAAATTCATGCTCAAAACCTACAACCTCGCCCTCCACCACGCCAAACAAGTCTACTTCACCTCTCTCGTCTCCTCATTATCGCACAACCCTAAACGACTCTTCGATACTTTTCACACTCTTCTCAGCCCTAAACCGCAGCCCCCCAGTGACGGATCTCAGTGCTGTTGAACTGGCTGCCTATTTCAAAAAGAAAATTGATGACATCCGTCAAGAAATAACTTCCAAATCCCAGACTAGCCCTGACCTTAGTCTTGTCAGCACTGCATCTAGCTCCTGCTCACTGTCTGTACTCAGACCAGCAACAGAGGAAGAAGTCTCCAAATTGCTCTTCTCTGCTCGCCCCACCACCTGCGCTAGCGACCCTCTCCCCTCACATCTCCTCCGATCCCTCTCCCCAGCGGTCATCTCCCATCTCACCACTATATTCAACCTCTCTCTGGCCTCTGGCATCTTTCCCTCTTCTTTCAAACACGCCATCATATCCCCACTGCTAAAGAAGCCGACTCTTGACGCAACTGACGTTGCCAATTACCGACCCATCTCAAACCTCCCCTTCATCTCCAAACTACTAGAACGGCTGGTTTACTCCCACCTTGTAAGCTATCTATCAGAGAACTTTCTCCTCGACCCCCTACAGTCTGGCTTCCGACCCCAACACTCTACAGAAACTGCCCTTACAAGGGTATCAAACGACCTACTATCAGCCAAATCGAGGGGTGACTACTCCCTACTGATCCTCCTCGACCTCTCTGCAGCATTTGACACTGTTGACCACAAACTCCTCATCAGTATGCTTCACTCCATCGGCCTAAAGGACACAGCTCTCTCCTGGTTCTCCTCCTACCTATCTGACCGCTCTTTCAGTGTCTCCTTTGCTGGCTCTACCTCTCCTTCTCTTCCCCTTGCTGTTGGGGTCCCCCAAGGCTTGGTCCTTGGCCCCCTCCTTTTCTCTATCTACACAGCCCCTGTTGGACAAACCATCAGGAGCTTTGGCCTCCATTACCACCTCTATGCTGATGACACCCAGCTATACACCTCTTCCCGTGACATCTCTGCACCTTTCCTCCAAAACATCACCAACTGTCTGTCTGCTGTCTCTAACACGATGTCCTCTCTCTACCTAAAACTAAATCTCTCTAAAACTGACTTATTGGTGTTTCCTCCTTCCACCAACCGACCTCATCCTGACATCTCCATCTCAGTGTGTGGCGCCACCATAACTCCCAAACAACATGCCCGCTGCCTTGGGGTCATATTCGACTCAGATCTCCCATTTACCCCCTACATCCAATCAGTGGCCCGAACCTGTCAGCTGCACCTCAAGAACATCTCAAGAATCCGCTCTTTTCTCACCATAGACACGCTGAAAACGCTTATTGTTGCCCTCATCCACTCACGGCTCGACTATTGCAACTCATTGCTGATCGGCCTCCCCTGCACCAGACTCTACCCTCTCCAGTCCATCCTGAATGTGGCAGCCAGGCTCATCTTCCTGTCCAGCCGCTACTCAGATGCCTCTGCCCTGTGCCGGTCACTGTACTGGCTGCCCGTTAAATATAGAATTCAATTTAAACTTATTACCTTAATCCACAAAGCCCTCCACAGTGCAGCGCCCCCCTATGTTGCTTCCCTCATCTCCATCCATCACCCAGCCCGGGCTCTCCGCTCGGCAAACGAAACTAGACTGCACACCCCTCTAATTCGAACTATTCACTCCCGCCTCCAAGACTTCTCCAGAGCAGCACCAGTCCTCTGGAATGCACTACCAAAGAACATCCGGGCAATCCAGGACTCGAAAAACTTCAGGCGTGCTCTAAAAACGCACCTCTTCAGGGATGCATACCGCATTCCCTAAACAAACTCCTCTATACACTGCCTGATAACATGCTCCCTGACCTACTGACCGAAATCCCTGCTAGCCATCATAAACCGCTCCTGTAGTCATATTGATCCTGCTGTCGCATAGCTAAATGTCTGACTGTTGTCTGTATATAGCATCCCTCACTCTCCATCACGCGATACTGTGCACACCTCCAGCCATTTTACCTTCTGTATCACCCCATTACTTGTAGTATGTAAGCTCGTTGGAGCAGGACCCTCACCCCTATTGTTTCCACCAACTGATTACGATTGTAACCGTGGTTCTGTAATTTTTTGTACTTTTGTCTTTCTGTATTCCCCCTGTCTATGTAAGCGCTGCGGAATATGTTGGCGCTATACAAATAAAGTTTATTATTATTATTATTATTATTTGCCACAATAAAGAACCGCTTTACTAGGTTTTAGCAAACTTCTGGCCTGGATTTGGTTTTCTGGTGTGTGACCATCTATCTAGTGGAGGAAAGATGGCAATCCGATTAGCTAACACATAAGCTGTCACAACAAGTATGCTAATAATTAGTGGGGTCTCCTTTGGCCCATTGGATGCTCTCCATGGCATACTATCTACTCATCTCTGATACACTTCAGCTGCTATTTTCCTCCTTTTATCCTGCAAACGTCTGGCAAGATCTTTCAAAGAAGATAAACGCTGTTCATATTTCCTGACCAGACTTTCCAGTTTATCTAGAGGATGCTCATTAGGGTTTAGGTTGGGACTCTGTGCAGGCCACTCCAATCATGGAGCATCCATATCCTTAAATCAGCATAAAACAATGTTCTATTTGTGACAACTCATATGGTCTTGTTAGAAGAATTGCTGACCATTCCCAGAGTATTGACACATTGTCAGCAGCAGATTATTGTCTACAATGTCAAGGTACACCTCTGTGTTCATGGTTCTTGCCACCACAACCAACGGATTAAAACCATGCCACATAAAATATCCACAGACCATAATGGAACCTCCACTGTACTTAAAGGGGTTGTCCCGCGGCAGCAAGTGGGTCTATACACTTCTGTATGGCCATATTAATGCACTTTGTAATGTACATTGTGCATTAATTATGAGCCATACAGAAGTTATCAAAAGTTATTCACTTACCTGTTCCGTTGCTGGCGTCCTCGTCTCCATGGTTGCCGTCTAATTTTCGCCGTCTAATGGCCAAATTAGACGCGCTTGCGCAGTCCGGGTCCTCTTCTCTTCTCAATGGGGCTCGGTGTAGCTCCGTGTAGCTCCGCCCCGTCACGTGCCGATTCCAGCCAATCAGGAGGCTGGAATCGGCAATGGACCGCACAGAAGAGCTGCGGTCCACGGAGGTAGAAGATCCTGGCGGCCATCTTCACCGGGTAAGTAAGAAGTCACCGGAGCGCGGGGATTAAGGTAAGCGCTGTCCAGGGTTCTTTTTTAACCCCTGCATCGGGGTTGTCTCGCGCCGAACGGGGGGGGGGTTGAAAAAAAAAAAAACCCGTTTCGGCGCGGGACAACCCCTTTAAAGGGAATATGCCACCTCCCTAAAGCATCATAAGCTAACTTACAGTATGGTGCTGTTAAACAAGGTGAATGGGAGACGGGTGCTATATATTTTTTTATACTCGGACACTTTTCAAAGTCCGTTGCCCACACTCTCCTATACAAGTCTAACTTACGTAGCATGGTTTAGGACATGTGACATGCTACTAAGACACGATCCATTCTCTTGAGTAAGTTTCAGTAATACTATTAAAAATTTGGAAGCCCTGTCTTCAGATGTGTCTGTCTTCCTCCTCATGATTATCCTTTGAGGGTACCTCTCACACATACACTGTGGAGGAGAAATTCCATAATAAAATTAATCTGTTAACCCACCCCCTCCCTGCGGCTCCCCCCTACTGGCTATTTGCAGATCTCTACACCAGCCACTAAAAATGTCCCAAAGGGCCAGCTGTTGCTTGAGATCAGCAGCACTCCAAGACTTTCATAGGGTCACACAGTTCATGCAGTGATGTAATTTGAAATATCCTTTCAGATTGGAACTTGCTTCACTGTATCATTACAGAACGCATTCTAGTTGCATAATAATCTATTAACTTAATTCTTTGTGGTGGGAAATATGTGAACCCTATACAGTATATAAAATAATATTTCTGTTGTACAAACTCTACACAGAGTGCTCATTTTATATCACTATCTGTGATATTTTATGTCTTTTACTATTCGGTGAATATTAAAAACTAAAGTCTTGATGCTTTGTCTTCCAATAGCTCCTGCATTGTAATCATCCTGGCCCGGCCCTTTCTCCACACACTTTAATTAGTAAGTGGGAAAAGCACATTTCTCTTATTGCATTCCTGATCTAAATAGGAAAGTCATAATGTTGCCTGTCTGACTCATTTCCTCTTGCTCTGCTTGGCTGTGAGCGAGTCTAGCCTGAGCCTTGCTTTTCCCCTCCTATATTCTGGATTTCAGCTGTATGAACAGTCATGTTTGGAATGCAGCGGTTCTAGAGTCACTTGTCCTGAAGTGAATTCTTGCCGGATTCTTGTAATATTTTTTGACATGTCTTAATGACCCCAGCTTTGGCCTAATTTATTGTGAAAGATAAATGAGTCGGCTTTTCCTGTGCTTTGTGTTCTGTCCTTCTGTAGAGCGTGTGAAAATTGAAATGTATCCTGTTGATCACTCAAAGTTCAGTGAAGTCTGAGAGTTATTTCTCGACATATTTTGAGATTTTGACATATTTGACATATTAACGTCTTTGTATAAACTGCTGACAGGACTTCACAGAATGCATAGTTGCAGTCATTGATGACACTTCTTGGTTAGTAAATCAGAAAGCATTTGGGTACTAGAATAGACCTGCACATACATATGCCTTGTCTCTGGTTTTTTACTCTTATTATGCTCAGTTATGAATTACTATTCTACCACAAGGCACGTTCTATACTTTTAGGCGGAACAATTATCGTTCAAACGAGCAAATGTTAATCGTTCAGTCTAAGCGCTCTTTCACACGAGCGTAGGCGACAGCGCGACCGAAAATTGCATGAGCGGGCGCACAAATCTCCCCTTCAGACGGCCCGGGTGCAGCGGGAATACGCCAAACCTGGGATACCGTTGGGTGAGGGGAGACAGTTTAGCTCTGCTAAACTGCCCCCCCTCTCCGCCCCTTGTCAGTTGCCAGCAAAGGGAGGGGACGGGGCGGGACGTAGTGTGCTAAACTCCCTCTCCGCCCCTTGTCAGCTACCAGCAAGGGGATGGGGCGGGAGCTTAGCAACCAGCTCCCACTCCATCCTGCCCCCTCCCATTACAAACAGCCGGCAAGGGGTGGAGAAGAGGAGGGAAGGGGGTGGGAGTTTAGCAGTCACCTACTAAACTCCCTCCCACCTCCCTTCTTTGGCAGCTCCCATGGACTCCCATAAGAGTCTATGAGAGCCACTGCTGTATTCCCGCCAGAAGATAGTTCCTAAACCATCTTTTGTGGCCGGCGTAAAAATGCCCGACCGGAATGTGTATCTTGGCTGGCCAAGCACTTTTACACCGCGGGAATACACCTATCTGAACTGATGCATTGTAAACCAATCTCGTTGAACGAGCCAACAATGACTCTATCATTACCCGCTCATGTGGTTTTGCAAACAAGAATTGGCTCATCTAAAAGGAGCCTAAGGACTAAAAGAGACCGGTGCATGCGCAATTACGCTCGCCGCTACAGAGCATATTAGTGCATGAACCAATGATTTTTTTTTTTACTATTTATACTCCACGCTATTGCTCACAAGTTTAAAGAAAAATTTGGTCCTGCCCTATCATTTCTTGCATGTAGAAAAACAACATGCGAGAAAGATAGGGCAAGTCCTATCCTTTATCACGCGTGGTATTATCGCGTGAGAATTCCGCTATTCAAAATGAAACCATTAAAATCAATAGGTTTGTTTTGTCACTATTGGTGGCTGTGATTTTTAAGGCCCCAAAAAGCTGCAACGTCACAACCATCTGTGGGCTTTAGGCCTCTTTCACATGGGCTACATGGCCACAAAATCATTGCTACAAAACGCATGTTTATGAAGCTCATGGTTTCCAATGGGTTCTTTCACTTGAGATGTTTTGTAGCCTGAAAGAACCCATTGGAAACCATGGGCTTCACATACATGCATTTTGTAGCAAGGTTCTGTAGCCCTTGTGAAAGAAGCCCAAGAGCTTCAACATTAGAACGTATGTGTAAATACACTCATCACAACGGAGCGTTTTTGCACATGAACAAGGGTTGTCTGCAGGGTCACTCCCTTCCCGTTAATTTTCATTAACCTGCCATAAATTTTTATGGCAGCTTTCTGCTTAACACGCAGAAAGATATGGCAGGCCCTATCAATTCCTGTGTGCAGGATTTGCGCATGAGAAACACAACCATGAGAACAAACCCATTGAAATCAATGGATTCGCTTTGTCACGTTGCGCGGGCTTGAGTTTCTCAAAAATGTGTACAAATGCTGTTTAAACCTTAACTTGCATTGCTCATGATGTAGGGAAGTTGTACCGGTAATAGCAAAGCAGTTGTAATTGAAAAGGACTTTCATTTTTCAGACTTATATATCAATACCAAATAAAGAGGTTATATGAACTTTATTGAAACATGAAATATTCTCTATTTAAGGCCGGGCTCACACGGGCATATCTCGCATTGCTTTCGGGCTGTGTGATGCTCATCGCGCAAGAAAAATGCGCGTTGAGCATTTATGTACCATCTTGGCATGTTTGCTCTTGTATTACGCCAAGATGGAACATGCTGCTATTTTTCTTGCGCGTGAATTAATCCGTACATGAAGTATGCTGCACTGACATGCTCGTGTGAGCTAGGCCTTAGGGTGATTAATGTGTACAACTATGTATATGCTGTATAAGGGCTCTTACCCACTTGCGTTTTTTTAACATTGCGATATCGCTGAATTTCTTAAACGCGATTGTCATTGGGACTTTCTAATGTTAAAATTGCATCGCACAAAAATCGCAAAGCACAAACTTGCGATGCATTTTTAAAATTAGAAAGTCCCATTAACAATCGCATTAAAAAACGCAGTGATATCTTAGCATTGAAAAAAGACAAGTGGGTAAGAGCCCCAAATGAATAAAATAAATAACGGAACATTGAGTCCTCAACTTATTTTTGTCATGGTTCTGAGTAATGCGGTGTGGAAAATTCTTAAAGATCTTTTCTGGGAATTTACTAACAATGACCTATCCTCAGGGCAGGTCATCAGTAGCTGATTGGTGGAGGCTGCCACTCGGGATCCCCACTGATTAGCTGATCTTCGGGCCCGCTGTCAGTGCAGCCCAGCTGGAGATCTGCATTGGTGTTGGAGCCAAAAAGTGTAGTAAAAGAATTCTACTGTAATTACACAGGGGGTCTATCATGCTGCAAATCTGGAGCCAACTTCAGTGCAGCAAACTGTAAAATTACAGCAGAACACTCAACCAACCTGTGACCAAGTAAGTGTCACCTCACATGGTAGATTACGTTGCAGGTTCAGGTAAATTGTCATGATGAGAAACCCTTTTATCTGCAATGGTAATCATAGTAAAGCTGCAGTCAGTTAGTCCTCTCTCATATTCAGTGAACAACCTTGATTGAAGCCCTGAAAAGGAGGTTGGGGTGCCATTCAGTAGGTCCATTAGACATCTAATCATCTTACAATTATAGGGGTCCCTAAGGCCAATTTCACACAAGTGTTACAACATCATAGGTCCTTATGACTTTGTTAGTTCGGGTAATCAGACTGATATTTGCAGCCTTAATATGGTCATAGAAATGTGCCCTTATTATGCTTATGTGAAATTGGCCTTATAATGATAGATTCTGTTTAATGTTCTGCCTCTTAAAGGACTTTCTGAACTTACTAGCTCAGAGAGCTCATGAATAATTCTTATACATTATCTGCTTACCGCAGTCAGCACTTTGTGGGGCTAAAGGTGGCCCTACACATTAGATAAATGTCAGTCAAACTTGCTGATTTTAAACTTTTCTGGGGTAGAATACGTATGTAATATTTTAGCAAGTAGGTGGGATGAGCCATGCAGGAAGGGGTCGCGAACCACATGTAGCTCTTGAGACACTGGTTGGAGACCACTGGTATATGGCTACTGTTAGGTTGCGCTGCTGAGACCTAATGTTCTTCAGGTTTCCAGAAGTACAGCTTCACAGGTGTGGGATAATTGACCTGGCTGGTGTGGATCTCTCCTGCTAGCCAATCCCCACTGGTCTGTTGCACATATATATCAGCCTTTTTGGCTAGAGGATGCTGGTTTCCTAATTTCCCTTGTGTTTGCAACCATGTATGTTTCTCGGTATGGGGTGAGCAGTGATGTGTTCTGTAGGTCTGTGGGTCTGAGCAGGTGGCTGGACATGTTCTATGAACAGTCCTGTTCTGCATGTTGTGCATTCTCTGGTGTGTTGTTGTGAACTGTGTCCTGTCTGCTTGAATTGCTTTCCATCTAGATCCTCAGGTTCCAGCCTGGGGCCGTTCCTATTGGAACTATCGCCCCGCTTGCAGGCAGGACTCCTGGGGTAAGTTGTCTTGTGAGAGTTGGGACCCACGAGACAACGAGGACCCTTGTCGCGGGCTTTAGCGTCTTGAACAAAATACAAACCAATACCTCGTACCATATCTATTCCATCCATTTATGTGTGCAGGTATGCTGGGTCAGTGTTTTGGGCATTTGTCAGTCATTCTATATGTCTGCCCGTGAGTCCAGTTCACAGTTCACTTTCTTTTGGTGTTCCATGTGTGCATTTGTATGAAGATTTCAGGTTCTGGATTCAGCATGTCCAAGTGTGGACATGACATCTACCTTAAAGGGGTTGTCCCGAGGCAGCAAGTGGGTCTATACACTTCTGTATGGCCATATTAATGCACTTTGTAATATACATTGTGCATTAATTATGAGCCATACAGAAGTTATAAAAAGTTTTATACTTACCTGCTCCGTTGCTAGCGTCCTCGTCTCCATGGTGCCGACTAATTTTCGCCCTCCGATGGCCAAATTAGCCGCGCTTGCGCAGTCCGGGTCTTCTGCTTTCTTCTATGGAGCCGCTCGTGCCAGAGAGCGGCTCCGTGTAGCTCCGCCCCGTCACGTGCCGATTCCAGCCAATCAGGAGGCTGGAATCGGCAGTGGACCGCACAGAAGAGCTGCGGTCCACGAAGGTAGAAGATCCCGGCGGCCATCTTCAGCGGTAAGTATTGAAGTCACCGGACCGCCGGGATTCAGGTAAGCGCTGTGCGGGTGGTTTTTTTAACCCCTGCATCGGGGTTGTCTCGCGCCGAACGGGGGGGGGGGGTTTAAAAAAAAAAAAACCCGTTTCGGCGCGGGACATCTCCTTTAAGGCCCAGCGATAATCGTTCCTGTGCTCTTATGCAGGACCAAACATCGCTGACTGAGTGGAGGCGCGGTAGGGGAAGGAGGCAGAGCGGGCTCGGGATTGTTCCTGCCCGCCTTCATTCACAGTAAGCAGGCAGTTGTTCATAAGTGAATGACTATCTGTTTACACGTAACAATACATCGTTCAGTTCTCTGCATGCATTTACACTGAACGATTATTGTTCAGATTCTTGCTGGATCGCGGGAATCCGAACGATAATTGTAAAAACACTTGAAGTCACTTCCAAAGAACAGATTGTAGGTTCCTTAATTTAATAGGGCATCTGTCCTAGTGATGAACCAATTTAAAATATTGATTAATGACATGTTTTCACACTTGAGAAGGCATTGCAGAAATGTAATAAGCATGTTTACCGTGCCAGGATAACGATGACACACAACGGGCACTCAGAGGTCACCATCACCTCAGAGGATGTTATGAAATAGTTAAATATTTCCTTCATCTGTATATAGTTGGCCTCATACAGGCCTCTCATAGTCTGGAATGTAACACTGTGTAATCTAACTGCTGAAATAAAATATGATGTGAGAAATCAGTGATGCATAATTGCTGAGTAACTACAGGGTAGTCTTGGCAACCAGAGGGAATAGGAACTTAACCCTCTCCTTCGCCATAACCTCAAATTTAAGGATTTAAAACTTAAATTTTAGGAAATGATTCTTTATTTTAAACAAATCCTGAACATTAACCCCTCAGTGTCTGTCGTATTTTTTGCCTTAAGGAACAAAGGATTGTTATCGTCACATTGCAAGAGCTATAACTTGTTGACATAGCTCTATGTGGGCTTGTTTTTTTGGGGGGGAGAAGTTGGAATTTTTTAAAACAATCTCTTTTTATTGTATAAAAGACATAGATGGGGACCTATAAATGTTGGTCCTGGTAACAAACAGGCTGATGGACTCGCAGGTCCTTGCCGAAATATTAGAAAGTTTAAGGAAGTGTCCAAACTTGTCTGTTGCGGTACGGTAAAATAACCTGTAGATAGATGCAATTCACCGTTGACTACGGAACACTTAATTATATCCATTTTTTTTACAAGAAAACAGTGAAGAGGAGGGGCAAAAGGGACACTATGCAAAAAGTTGTTAATTATGAGCTAGGATTGTTCGACACTTTGGACATATATTGACTCGGTATGAATAATTTGCTTAATTTCTCAAGATAGTTTAACCATGGCGACCATAATGTCAAAAAAATTTTGATCCTGTTTCTGATTCCCAGGGTGCAGCTTCCTCAAAACTGAAGACCTGTGACACCTTAATTCTCCATTGGTGCAGTGTGGAAACGTCTTTCTGTTTCTAGCACACTGGGACGAGGAGCTTTGCAGCGGAAAGTAAGATGGTGGGTAACGATTGTTATGAGGGTCTAAAATGAATTAAGGGTTTCCACAGCAACACCTCCTCCACAGAGAATTTGTAGGAAGTCCCACATATTTTGGTTATACGATCAATAATAGAGATGAGCAAACACGCTTGGATAAGTCAGTTACTCGAGCAACCCTCGCTCTTCTCGAGTAACTGCATTCTTGTCCGAGCGTGCTTGGGGGAGCGGCGGGGGTGAGCAGGGGTTGGCGGGGGGTAGATCTCTCTCAATCTCTCCCTCGCTATTCCCCGCCGCCCCCCGTATACGCTCGGACAAGAATGCAGTTACTCGAGAAGAGCAAGGCTCGCTCGAGTAACTGACTTATCCGAGCGTGCTCGCTCATCTGTAATCAATTGCCAGAAGATTTTAATGCTTGAACAGTGTCACCAAATCTGGAGAACCTCTTTGTGATTCGCACCTCCAGCAGATATCGGAAGTCAAGTAATTGACTCCAAATAATAAGACTGGAGTTTTGTACCACCTTGTGATTAGTTTATAGGAGAGAGAACCCCTGTGAGTTATTCAAAAATGTTTTAGCTTTGTCTTTATTAAAGGTGACTCCCAGGTCTCTCTCATTCCCTGAGGAAGTATAAGATAGGACTGCGCCACAAGGTTTCAAACCACTCCACTTCACTGGGGATCCAAAAGTACCCAATCCACGTATTAGTTGGAAAGGTGTCATTGGGACACCGAAACGCGTTGCCTGTATACCTGTATAATACGTTATCCACAATCGGTGGATTAACTATTAATAAAAACTTTGGATTTATCCAGTACACCGGTGTGTACCATCATCTGTGATTGGAGTCTACACTTCAAGGAGGGGGCTTCTGTTTCCATACACACACCCCTCCTCCCCAGTAAGTGTCTTTCTTATACCATCACTAGCCTTTATGTGCAATACTAAAGGAAAAGTGTTCTTTGTATAATACTAAGTACCTTGCAGCGCGGTGACATACATTTTTTCTAATACTATTTATTATATATTCCCTGAGGAACCACTGTTTGGCCGCCTGCAGACGAGCGGGTCGGATCCGGCAGCGAGAAATCTCGCCGCGCGATCCGACCCCAGAGCCTGCAGGGGCGAGCGCGTACTCACCCGCGCCTGGCGGCCCCGGCTCTTTGATGTGCCGGCTGCCGCGCAGCCGGCGCATGCGCAGACCGGAGCCGGCGGCCAGGTGAGTGCGTGCTCCGCACAAAATTAGAACATGCCGCGGTTTGTTTGCCGCGCGAGATTTCGCGCGGCCAAACCGCGGCCGTCTGCATAGGAGTGCGTATTGTAATGCACTCCTATGCAGACTTTCAGCAGCGGAAATCCCGCGGGAAATCCCGCGGCGGGATTTCCGCTCGTCTGCAGGCGGCCTTTGTCAGAGAAGGATTTTAGAAGTAGTCCCTTGTATAAAGGCCCATTCACACTGGACAAGTGCCGGGCAAACGATGCCCATAGATAATGAAGCCAACAGCAGCACTCACATGGATTCTCTCAGAACTAGTCTCAGTCGTTCAGCCGCCAATGCAGCAAAGAGCAGGTAGATGCAGCAGCCCAGCTTGGTCCGGATCACGACCCAGTAGTCATCAGAAGTGTAAGGCAAAGACCAGGCAGCATCAGATGAATTTTCAAAACAACTTCAAAATCTTTATTCCTCCATCAAAGGAAAACCTGCGACGTTTCGGCCACTATGCTTGAGAAAGGCCACGATAGTGGCCGAAACATCGCAGGTTTTTTTCCTTTGATGGAGGAATAAAGATTTTGAAGTTGTTTTGAAAATTCATCTGATGCTGCCTGGCGATGCCCGACACTCGTCCCTGTATCCCCGCGCTCCCAGCTGTGCTAGCTCCCGTGCAGGAGCACTGGAGCGCGGGGATACAGGGACGAGTGTCGGCATTGTTTGCCCGACACTCGTCCAGTGTAAATGGGCCTTAAGTGTGTCATGAGTTTCTTTGGTTGTACAGGCAAGGAAAGATCTCAAACCAGAGCAGGTCTTTCAGCTTGCATGGCATGGCAAGTTCCTTGGATCCTCCTCAGTGAATTATAGATTTCCGTAGCTTCTATAACATTTAGTGGGCTATTTGGCATAAGTGTGGTGATTGGTTTTACATTCGTTATTCTCGTGCCCTTGATGATGTCGTATATTGTTGTGAGTTCTGGTTTGACCATGAACCAACTGTTCTTAATGGTCTCTCACCTAATATGGGGAAAGGGGGGATCATAAGTTGTATTTTTTAATGGCACCACTCTGGGGTACATATATGTTGTAGAAGTTTTATTACATACTTTTCTGGAGGGGATTGAAAAAAATGTCCAGAAATGCCATCATTATTTTTGGGTTTAGTTTTCATGGCATTCACCATTTGGTAAAAATAACATGATAGTTATCTTATCTGGATCAGCATGATTACTGCAATACCAAGTATATATATATATATATATATATATATATATATATATATATATATAAATTTTTACTACTTTTGCACAATAAAAAAATATTTTTGAAGAAAAACAACTGAATCTGTATTGCCCCATTCTAGGATCAACAGCATTTTTATTTTTTCGGAAAACTAAGCTGAGTGAGGTCTTGTTTTTTTTTTAGAAGAGCTGTAGATTTTATTGGTACCAGTTTGAGGAACATATGACTTTTGGAGTGCTTCTTATTTTTTTTTATTTTGGAGGTGGACAAAATAAAAATAGCAATTCTGTTAGTTTTGCAAACTATTTTTACGCCATTCACCCTGTGCAATAAAAAACCTAAATATTTTCATTGTGTGGGTCGTTACCAATGTGGTAATACCTATTATATGCTGCTCTTTTTATTTATTTAAAAAGGGGTTTTATGGGAAACAATTAATATGTCTCTTTAAGCTGGATTTTTTTTCTCCTTAAAGGGGTTGTCTCGCGAAAGCAAGTGGGTCTATACACTTCTGTATGGCCATATTAATGCACTTTGTAATATACATCGTGCATTAAATATGAGCCATACAGAAGTTATTCACTTACCTGCTCCGTTGCTAGCGTCCCCGTTGCCATGGTTCCGTCTAACTTCGGTGTCTTCTTGCTTTTTTAGACGCGCTTGCGCAGATGCATCCTCTCCCTTCGGCTGGTCTTGGAAGCATCGGCGTTTTGGCTCCGCCCCCTTGTACGCATCATCGCGTAGCTCCGCCCCATGATGTGTGCCGGTTCCAGCCTCCTGATTGGCTGGAATCGGCACATGACGGGGCGGAGCTACGCGATGACGCGAAAAGGGGGCGGAGCCAAAACGCCGATGCTTCCAAGACCAGCCGAAGGGAGAAGATGCATCTGCGCAAGCGCGTCTAAAAAAGCAAGAAGACACCGAAGTTAGACGGAACCATGGCAACGGGGACGCCTGCAACGGAGCAGGTAAGTGAATAACTTCTGTATGGCTCATATTTAATGCACGATGTATATTACAAAGTGCATTAATATGGCCATACAGAAGTGTATAGACCCACTTGCTGCCGCGAGACAACCCCTTTAAATTAAACCTTATTGATCTTTTTTGCGCTATTTTTTAGTCTCTCAAAGGGACTTGAAGATGCCTTAATTCAATCTCTACCATAGCTGAGTGCTGTCATTGGCTGCTGCAGCTTGTTTGTACACAGGCTCGGCATCTAAAGTAACATCAGAGTGAGAACGGAGACAGCAGGAGAGGATGAACAAAGGGAGCGGGAGAGGTGAGTAACTGCTGATTTTTTATTTTAAAGGCATGGGGGACCTGGTGACAAGTGTTTCTCTGACATAACATTAACTCTCTATATTGCACATGGACAATAGACATTTAATATAATTTTATATGTATTACATTACTCTGTAGGTCTTCATAATGTCTACTTGGGAGCAGACATTTTTTGTAATCATGTAATGTTACTCTGTCATGCCACCTACCAATACCTAAAATAATTAATACTTTATGGATAAGATCACAGCACATTCTACTGTACTTTTTCATTTCAATTTATGTTGTATCATTTCACGGTAGAAATTGAAAATAATTAAAAAGGCTTTCCATGACTTTTACTATTCATGATCCTCAGAATGCTCGCCAATCAACTGATCCCTGGGCTTGCTGTTAATATGGACAGTGCTGGAAGCAGATATTGCTGTCAACATTGCAGTGGCCCGGCCTGAGATTAGCTGATTGACGGGGCCCACTACTCAGGATCCCCAATTGTCAGCTATTGATGACCTATTCTACGGATAGGTTATCAATAGTAAAATTCCCAAAGAACCCCTTTAACCCCTTCAGTGGCAGGTTTATTATTATATAATACAGCCTCACAGGAGATTTTCCGGGCATGCCATTAAAGGGATTACTGCCTCAAACCTTCCACAAACAATGTGTCGCGGCTTGTTGGTCGCAATGGTGTCATGGTACGTTAACGATGATAAGGAAGCAGACTGTCAGCTCCTATACAAGCTGCGGATTGACACATTTTGTGTGGGAATTGCCTGCTGCTATCTGTATCCATATAGTTGCATGTTGGTATTTCCTTCAAAGTCCCCCACTTCTGAGAGAGGTTTTATTAGATGTAGGGTTTTTTTTTTGCTTTGCTTTTCCTATTGATCCCATTGAGGTATTATCTAATCAGTTTAGGTCTCTGGTTATTGAAGTTGCAGAATTAAAACAACAATGTCTGGGCAAAAGTGGCTCTGTGAAGGAGCCTAAACTGAACTTGCTAGATTAGTTTTCTTGTAAAAGGCAGGAGTTTGTTGCTTTGGAGAATCCTGCAAGTTGAATCTCTGCCTTTTCCTTGCCACCCACTTCTGAGGCTTTATCATCCGAGAAGAATTTTTTTGATGCTTTGGGATTGATTTATGATGACCCCGATAGGATATCTCTTGCGACAGGGAAGTCATCCATTGAGGATTTTTGCACTAAGTTTCGTTGGTGGGAAACTGAGATTTAATGGAATGACCCAGCACTACTGAGCCAATTTTGTTTTGCATTCTGTGATAAGATTTAAGATCTGATGGTGTCGTATCTCAACCCTAGAAATCTGGATGAAGCTATATCATTAGCCATATGGATCGGTCGTTGAGTTAGAGAGAGGCCTTGTGAGCAGTTTTTGGCCACATCTGTGGAGTCTGCTAGTTTAGAAAAACCAATGCAATTGGGTTCATTGTCCAGTGGAGCTGAGCAAAAGGGGAAGTGAGGGGGCAGAGGTTGCTGCATCTTCTGCGGCCGAACTGGACATTTCATTCAGGTGTGTCCTCTCCGGGGATCTCAGTAAGGAAACTTGTTGGCTTGGAGGTTAAGGGAAAGTTTCCTCTAGGCCCGTAAATCACCTGGATGTCATCCTCCAGGCTGGTCCTTCCCACTGACTAGGGGTAATTTTTTAGATAATGGAGCCGAAATCAATTTAAAGGGGTTGTCCCGCGGCAGCAAGTGGGTCTATACACTTCTGTATGGCCATAATAATGCACTTTGTAATGTACATTGTGCATTAATTATGAGCCATACAGAAGTTATAAAAAGTTTTTTACTTACCTGCTCCGTTGCTAGCGTCCTCGTTCCCATGGTGCCAACTAATTTTCGCCCTCCGATGGCCAAATAAGCCGCGCTTGCGCAGTCCGGGTCTTCTGCTCTCTTCAATGGAGCCGCTCGTGCAGAATGCCGGCTCCGTGTAGCTCCGCCCCGTCACGTGCCGATTCCAGCCAATCAGGAGGCTGGAATCGGCAATGGACCGCACAGAAGAGCTGCGGTCCACGGAGGGAGCAGACCCCGGCGGCCATCTTCAGCAGGTAAGTATGAAGACGCCGGACCGCCGGGATGCAGGTAAGCGCTGAGCGGTTTGTTTTTTTAACCCCTGCATCGGGGTTGTCTCGCGCTGAACGGGGGGGGGGGGGGGGGGGGGGTTTAAAAAAAAAAAAAACGTTTCGGCGCGGGACAACCCCTTTAATTCACCGTGAGGTGGCCAAACATCTGGTACTGTGTATTAAACCCTTAGATTATCAGATATCAATGTTAGCCATTGATTCCAACCTCCTGTCTCAAAGGTATTTTAAAAAGGGGACATTGTTAAGTGGGCTACTTGTAGGCATAACTGAGTGTCAGTAAATATTTTTGCAGTCCAAGCAGTAGAATTACTGGAGTCTAATGATATATTTTCTAAAGAAGGAGTAGATAAGTTACCACGTTATAGAGAAGGGGATTGTACTATTGATCTTATTCCAGATTGTAAATTACCTAGAGTCGTATGTAAAAGTTTTATTGTCCGGAAAGACAGTCCCTGAAGGATTATATTGCTGACAGCCTGAAGAAGGGGCACATATGTCCATCTAATTCCCCAGTGGCCTCTGGTTTCTTCTTTGTAAAGAAGAAAGATGAGGGTCTTCGACCATGTCTGGATTTTAGAGAACTTAATAAGATCAATAAGCGCAACTACTATCCATTACCACTCATTCCCAATCTATTTAACCAATTAATTGGTGCTAGCTAGTTCTCTAAGATGGACTTGTGTGGGGCATGCAACTCAATACAGATCAGAGAGGGAGATAAATGGAAAACGGTCTTCAACACTCCTAAAGTGCATTTTGAGAATCTGGTGATGCCTTTTGGTTATGCCAGTGATGCCTTCTGGTAATGCCAGTGTTTCAGGCCTTCATAAACGAAGTGCTTCAGAAGTTTATTGGACATTTTTTTTGCTAGTTTATCAAGATGATATTGTTATTTTTTCTCCTGATTATGACTATCATATTTCAGATGCTCCTCAGGTGAAATCTGCTGTACATTTCAGAAAGTGATGCATGGCCAGCACGATGATACATACAATTTGATAAGAGGTATGTAACTCTTATTACATTTGGTGCATCTGAGGCCTCTCTCACCTGGCCGTAGGCATTTTTACATGTGCCCTAACATTTGTGCAGCCATTCAAATGGCACAGGCCCCGGCACATATACGTTGAGGCCGCAATGACGTTGCCTCCCCTTTCCTCCACCTCGCCGGCTCACCTCCTCTCTCCTTCCCTCCAGAGGTTTACAATGGGAATGGGCGGGATGGCGGCGTAGCTAAGCAACCGCCCCCTCCCCGTCCCTTGTCCGCAGCCAGCAGTGGGAGGGGCAGGATTTAGCTCTGTCCGGCCCCCTTTCTTTGCAAACAGCACTGGTTAATCAAAGCAGGTGTAGTGTCTTAGATTAATGATGTATACTAATGCACAGTGTGTATCAGATAGTCAGAGAAGTTGGTGCAGCTGTCTTTGTTTGTCCAGGCTTAGAGGGTCACTTGAATGAGACTATACCCAATGTTCTTGAAGTGTGAAATTACATGGAGGGTTTGATACAGGATAATAGTCAGCAGAGCGAAAAATCAGCACATACTTCAAAGAAGAGATGCAATTGAAAATATCAGATGAAGAATGATAACCAGGAATTGATAACTACTTAGATGAAATTTCAAAAACAATCGGGTCATAAGGGGAGGTTGTGGAAAGGAAACAAGAGTATCTAGTTGGAAAGTATATAAGGGGGAGATGTAGTTGGAGTGATAAGTTAGGAGACTGTGAGAGCATCTCTTGCAGTATTATATCAGTTTTGCTAAGAAGGATATGAACACTTACTTTAATCCCTGTTATCTTACTATCTGTAATATCATATGTATATCTCTTGTTGATCTTGAAACATCATTTTTGTATTTTTCTGTAAATAAGCACTGCTACTTTTTAGAATTAAACTTCCGATTTATTTCAGTCTCGTCCATGTTAACACAAAACCATATCTCTAATGACATAATTGTGTGTAATTAGCATTTCGTTCCAATTCGCCCGTCAGCGCTGGTGGTGGCAGTGTGTATTGTGTGAGCATTGTAGAGCTCTGGAGTGCACTAGAACGGCCAGGTGGATGATTTGAGCTTTCGCTTTGCATGTGTGCAGAAGCCTAAGAAAGCTGGGTACAAATCCGCCGGTATTCTAACAACTTCAAGCTTGCAATCTTAGCTATATTGGGCACAGGGCTAGCCGGATTGCAGTAGAGTTGTGGCAATAGGTGATGGTCGCTTGTCCAGGTGATGAGCAGAGTCCCGAATAGTTGGGTACGTGACAAATTGGTGGCAGCGGTGGGATTCAAGCGCAACTTTCCTAGTGTTCTGAATGGCAGCTGATTGATACTGGACAGCTAAGAGGACATTTTATCCATCTCTTTATATAACACTACCTATTAGAAGGCAAAAGCCTTTCATCTAGCAAAACCAGCAAATACCCTGAAATGGCTATCTGTGTACAGTTTAACTTTTTCTTCTGGAAGGAACTCTGGCTTTGACTTATATTCCCAGTCATTGTTACAAGGCCTGTTAAAAGGTCTGATGTTCACTTGCAGGAATACTGTCTTCCAATAGGTGGCGCTACAGATGCATTGCTCCATCTTCGCATTTCAAGCAGTTTTGCTAAGCACATTCTTAAGTCCTGAGCTCAGTGGTACATAAATGGTTTTTGGACAGAGGAAGTCATTAAAGGGGTTTTCCTGAAACAAAAAAATCTGTGTTTGACTGGTCCAATCCCAGGACTAAATCCAAAACTGTGTACTGATTAATTTCTTAATATATCTTTGTAGCAGTGAAAGCTTCATTATTTTGGGGATACGGCGCTTCCAATCCCCTGCATACATTCCAAGACAGGATGATGGGAGTGGTAGTAGATTGGAAGTATATTTCTCTCAGACTCCTATCATTCTGTGAGGCAGCAGGCTCACCTGCTAGATAATTAATCAGTTGCTACAAGGGGTAGTTGTAAAAGGGCAGAGGGAATGTGTACTGGCTGCTCAGGAGACACAGACTTCCACAGCTCTGGGAGCCTGTATATTGGGAACTCCACTCTGTTATTGCTGCACCTCTAAGCAGTTTGCTCAACATATATCTAGCCTAATAAGAATGAAAGGGAAATGGTATAAAGGCAGATGACAATGGTCTTTGCTACCCTCAGTAGTCTATGTTCCTGTTTTATATGAAAATGTGTTGATTTTACCTACATGTGCTAAATATAAAGGACTAGTTGAAATTCCGTTCCAGGATGGCAGGTCTGCCTTCACACGGGCATCAAAATCGTGCAAGATTTGTGCATTGCGAGATACACAAATCTCGCACAAATATGAACCACATTCTTTTGTATGGGGTCATACACATGAGCGATGTTTTTCTGCATAGCACCGCAATGCTACGCTGGAAACAAATTGTGGCATGTTCTATCTTGTGTGTGCTCTCGCATCACAGCACCCACTATTTTCAATGGGGACGTGGCAGCATCGCAACACATACTAGGTGCACACAATACAGTGTCCCCTATTGAAAACAGTTTGCTTTTACCCCGAAGTGATGTGAGGCTGTTTTGACATTAAAACGCCTTGCATCCTCGGGAAATTTACATGGCGGGGAACGCAATATGGGGGCCAGATTCACGGCCCCATTCCGAGTTCGCCAGTATGAAGCTAGCCCAACTGCACTCCATAGATACTCATGCTGAGGAAAATTATTCAGTGGAATTAGCAATAATAGATATAATGTCAGCTATTTCAAATACACAAAATACTCAGGGCAAACCAACGTGGAGGTCCCTTTGCGCGTTGACCCACTGGCCTAATTTAGTAGACACTGGTGGAATTTTTCACAAGCCTCCACAGAATTTTCTGTTAGCACAACTAATTAAAGTATTTCCCAGTAAACAACATTCCAATGAAGTTTGTTGTATAGGGTGACCGCGGAAAATTAGTGCGGAACCACAATTTTATTTGAACAAAAACTTTCTTTGTTGCCCATAGCAACCAATCACAGCACAGCTTTCATTTTACCTCAACAATATAAGAAATTAAAGCTTTGTTGTGATTGGTTATTATGAGCAACAAAGAGAGATTTTCTTTCAGACAGCTATCCTAAGAGTGTGGGGTCGGGCTACTTTTTCATGGCCCATTCTGTAGATGCTATGGTGATGATGAGGGAGTGGAAGGCATAGCATGCAGTTACATAGTGCATACACTTGAGGGCAGAGTTGTTTTGATAGCAAACTGCACCACATCAAGCTAAGACGTATATATATTAGATTCTTGTATCCATTATTTTTTATTCTGGACGTCCCCTCATTACTAAATACTATGTATATGTTTCCTACTGGCTTGTCTGTACACATTGGATTGCCGCCACAGAGAAGTTGCTTCTGTTATATTTGTCACATAACTTCAATAAAACTATATTGCCAGGATCAGAATAATTGGAAGAATGGAGCTCCTGCCCTGCTATGGGAAGTTGGTGTAGCCACTGGTTGGGATGGGGCTAGGCTTAATTATTAATGGGTGTGGTTGTGTCTTTTCTAGATAAAAAGTTTTTTTCCTAGTCATTAAGATCCCTTTTAACAGAGACTTTCCTTTGTTTAGGTTATAGTGCTTTTACTTTACAACATGAACCATAGCAAAGCACTAAGCAATGTTTCCATCCTGTCACGCGGTGCATCCATTCTATTTCCTAACGGTTCCATCTATTCACAGCTGTCATAAGTAACAGTTCTATTTGCAGGGATCTCTGGCTGCCGTTCCTATTTTAGTTCATGGGTGGTTACAGGGCAACAAAATCTAAGTAAACAAAAGATGTCCCCTTGAGATAAAAATATATTGTAGAAAAAAAGCGTTCTTTCTTAAGCGGCACGCAGTCATTTTACCAAATGGATGTTTAAAATTGGCTGTGTCTATGGAAGCACAGCAGGCGTCCTCTGCATTATATATTTACTGGTGGTTTAGTAGGATATGATTAGCTTGTTAAAAGCCAATGCTTTAATGTTTCAATTTACTCTTCCTAGGGTAATAGAAGTGCGGTGTCCATGTGGCACTGAGCTGATGTAAACAGCGTAATTTAAGGCAGTATTATTGAGCTATGGAGGAAGGCTCTGTAATTCTTCAGCCGCTGAAGTGCCTTCTTATTTATAAAGGTCACGCAGCTACGACACGCTTTTCAATACTGAAGATTTTCTATAGAGAATCTGAATCAGCCTTTGAAAGTAATAAAGGTCACAAGAGAAAATACAATAAAATGGAGATACTTCTGAGGCCGAGGCAGGTTAGTAAGCTGTTGGCAGTGACTACCTATCGGCAAATGTTAAAGTATACCCCGTATACCTCCTATTTATTTAAACAATAAAGCAGATCTTCATATTGTTGGGTAATTTTATATATATATATATATATATATATATATATATATATATATATATATATATATATATATATATATATCTCAATGTCCACAGCTTTGCAATAATTAGTCATCCATCAACCCATCAACTCTTGTTACAACAATAGGGGATACCATCACAAATCAATTACACTATAACTAGTGTTTGGTTATGACTTGAGTCCTGTATGATACATCGGATATTGTATCTCTCGTGAGTGTGATTATAGCACTAGCGCCACTTGTTCTTCAGTTGTTTTTGATCTGTGGAGCCACTATTGTTTCAATATTTGTCTAACATTTTCCTTGCATCCATATTGGCAATTTTCTGCATAAAGCTAACACACATATGGCTATATACGTCTTAACTGCCTATGCCCTGTGAAGTTAAGACATATAAAGATGTACGCAATATATGCTGTGTATGGAGCAGGCTTGGAATCATCTCCACTGGAGATAATTCCGATTGCGACTGTTAAATGCCAATGTCGGGGATTAAAATGTTCCAAAAAGCACCCCCCCTCCCTCACCAAAAAGAAAATGTAAGTTACTATCTAGGTATCATGGCAGCCTTGAGCCTTCTGAAGGCCACCAGCGCTGCTATGCTTGTTAGCCTTTTAAGGCATGCTTGTGGCATGTCTTAATAGGATATAAGTTAAAATACAATATAGTATTGCATTATACTGTGCAAGCCAGTGGTCCCCAACCTTTTTGGCACCAGGGACCGGCTTCAAGCAAGAACATTTTTACAAGGCCCGGCAGGGTAGGGTGGGGCTTTGGTTATATGGGGCGGGGTTATGAAGGGGGTTGGCGTTTAGTGCATACTTATTTAATTATGACATTTAGAATGTCCTGGCAGTACACACATAGGGCAGTATAATAAATCCCCCCCCCCCCCGCCTGGCAGCACACACATAGGGCAGTATATAATCTATTCCCCCCCCCCGTGCCCCTCCAGCACACACATAGGGCAGCATATAATTTATCACCCCCCCCAGCACACACATAAGGCAGTATATAATCTCCCCCCCCCCGTACCCCCCCAGCACACACATAGGGCAGCATATAATTTATCTCCCCCCCCCCCAGCACACACATAGGGTAGTATATAATCTATTCCCCCCCCAGCACACACATAGGACAGCATATAATTTATCTCCCCCCAGCACACACATAGGGCAGCATATAATTTTTCTCCCCCCCCCCAGCACACACATAGGGCAGCATATAATTTATCTCCCCCCAGCACACTCATAGGGCAGCATATAATTTATCTCCCTCCCCCCAGCACACACATAGGGCAGCATATGATTTATCTCCCCCCCAGCACACACATAGGGCAGCATATGATTTATCTCCCCCCCCCCAGTACACACATAGGGCAGCATATGATTTATCTCCCCTCAGCACGCACATAAAGCAGCATATAATTTATCTCCCCCCCAATAATAGACAGCCCTCCCCAGTAATAAGCAGCCCCCCCCAGTAATAACCAGCCTCCCCCCGGTAATAACCAGCCCCCCCAGTAATAAGCAGCCCCCCCAGTAGTAAGCAGCCCCCCTAGTAATAAGCAGCCCCCCTAGCAATAAGCAGCCCCCCCTAGCAATAAGCAGCCCCCCCAGCAATAAGCAGCCCCCCCAGCAATAAGCAGCCCCCCTAGCAATAAGCAGCTCCCCCAACAGTAATAAGCAGCCCCCCCAGTAGTAAGCAGCCCCCACAGTTGTAAGCAGCCCCCCCAGTAGTAAGCAGCCCCCCCAGTTGTAAGCAGCCCTCCTCCAGTAATAAGCAGCCCCCTCAGTAGTAAGCAGCCCCCCCAGAAATAAACAGAGCCCCCCTAGTAATAAGCACCCTCCAACCCATATACTTACCTCCTCCCTGCTGTCAGCGTCGCTCTCTCTCTGCTTGCCCTGACGTCAGTGTGCAGCCCGGCAGGCTTCCTCCCCGAGTCAGCGCGATTACCAGCGGGGAGCTGCGGCGCCCCTGCTAGTAATCGCTTCAGTGGTGAGCGGCGTCGGCATGCTGCGGGCCACATAACACAAGGCAGCGGGCCGGATTCAGCCCGCGGGCCTTGTGTTTAGAACAAAAGTTCCTGACGGTGCCACGGACCGGCGCTAGACACCTAACGGCCCGGCCCCAATCCGCGGACCGGTGGTTGGGGACCCCTGGTGTAAGCAATCAAAGATTTGCAAGCTCCAGTCCCCTCTCCCCATATATTTTTACTAAAAAAAAGTAAAAATAAGTGAAATTAGATTTTTTATTTAACACGCATAATAAAACATATTGAAAGTTTAAAAATCCCTTCTTTTCCCAGTCATTGAATCAAAAAGGGTAATAAAAAGAAATGTACAAATTGCTATTGTCACGTCCATTAAAGTCCAGTTTATTAAAGTATTGCATTATTAATCTCACAAAGTGAAAGCCGTCAGAAAAAAATATATGCAGTTTATCCTTGTCAGCCTGTACCTCCTTTGTTCCTGTATGCCCTAGTATTGTTCTGTCGTTTGCTTTATAGTTGTTCCTTCCTGTCAGGGTCAGTCAGCGCTTAGAGGAAGACTGTGGGGTCGTCCCTACCAGGAGGAGTGCTCTGCTTATAGGCAGGGGTTTCCCTCTCCTGGTTATTAGTTCAGGGCAAGATACCTTCCCTAGTTTCCACCTGCATACGGGGTTCGTATATCCAGTATCTTACCTCCGGCTGTCAACTGTGCTGGACTGGATCATCAGCTACCTGGTAGGTTGACACAGTAGTTCCACATTCACAGTCGTTACACAAACATATCAGACTATAGTTATCCGAACCCACCAATAATGGTAGACTCTCTGATATGTATGCCAATGGCTCAACTTTTGCTTGAGAGATAATGGGGATAACAATTATCAGGGACACTAAATGTAAACACAAGATCATTTTATTCCAAAGGAGATAAGCTAGCCCCAGAGCTGTTTGGCTGCAGTTTACCTCCCTAAATATATGAACCTTCGGCAGAGTTGCCGGAGGAACGACTGTCCAACAGTTGAATATTTATGGGCAGCTTTCGGTTTCATTTAGACATTAAAAAAAAGTTTATTACATCAATGAGATAGTTAGGAACATTTTAATTGTAAAGATCTCCCCTGAACCTAGCTTATTTTCAGTCTAAATTTGTACTCAGTGCCTCATAAGAAAATTGCAACCAACAGTGCTGAAAATGCCATCTGGAATAAGAGTTCACACATCCAAAGTTAATGCATGCAGTGCCACTACTAAAGATCACATCACATATTGCGAGTATTGTAGTTCTATCATATATTATCAGTTTATACTTGTGGACTACCAGTAATATTGCAGAGAACACTGTTCTTCTGTAATACAAGATAAACCAATGTTTGAGTCTCTTTAAAGGATAATTACGTTTTAGCAATGCTCATTATCTTGATCGGCCGGGTGATAAAATCATCTTGATTTTCACAAAATTGAATCGGGTTAGTTTGAACCTATTTTTGCCGAAAATTGCTGGAAATTTGAATTTCACATAATGCCTGCTGCAGAGGTCAAAGTGCAGCCAATCAGCAGCCATGGCACCTTGCTGATGTCACCAAATGTGTCCTCCATCTTGCATATGGGCAGCAGTTTAATTGGACGCTTGCATCACATGACCTAGTCATATATAACATTAGCACAGTGTAACCAGCAGCCATAATACGGTTGAGCACAGAACAGAGAGGCTGTATCACGTTCATATGCCTATGTAACAGATGGTCTGTTGTTAATAAGGACTAATATTCTAAAGCGAATATATTGCTGTTGGGTGTTAAAGCTTGTATACCAGCAGAGAACGTAAACGGGGTTCTATTGGAGAGAGCAGAGAAAGTTGTTGCATCATATTTATATGCCTATACAATACATGGTCTGTACATTTCGTTGCGCAGGTGATGGTGCAACACAGGTTCATGATGGTGGTAGCCACACTGACACAGCGGCTGCATTTCGCAGGGTCCTCCCTTACACTTTGGCGTGGGGAATATTACAATTTGTGGTCCCAGTTGTCATTCAAAGCTGTCAGTCTGGACACTAAATACTATTTGCAGACCATACGCAGCTAGCAGTGAAGTTTTGGGAATTCAATTACACTATGCCAAGCAGGTACAGCTGACAAAGATACAAGATATATTCTGTCGTCTTCTGTTTTCATATATTGTGTTTCCCAGGGATTGCGGATTATTTAATTGGCATTTTTTTCTGTTAATATAAAATGAAAAGAAAACCAAACAGGGAAACAGGAAATACACATAGTACGTGTCAGTGGTCTCACACATCGTTCAAAGTTGCCAGTTCAGCTGCTACAAATTATTTGCAGGCCATACGCAGCTAGCAGTTTTAGCTGCAAAATTAGCCACTAAATTGCGTAAAACTACACTAAATTGTAAACTATAAATAAATAAAATGGAGACATAAAGAAAGCAAGGGGTAGGGGGACATGTCAGTGGTGGTGGGGGTGGTAGAGGACAGGTCAAGTTGGTACTACAAATAGCTCCCACTGAACAACAGCTCCATGTTTTGCAGGAGGTGAGGCAAGCCCACTACCATTCCTTAGAATTAGTTCTGCCGGCAGCACGCAAAACAGATTGTATAATGGATGACATATAGAGATGAGCGAGCACCAAAATGCTCGGGTGCTCGTTACTCGAGATGAAATTTTCGCGATGCTCGAGGGTTCGTTTCGAATAACGAACCCCATTGAAGTCAATGGGCGACCTGAGCATTTTTGTATATCGCCGATGCCTGCTAAGGTTTCCATTTGTGAAAATCTGGGCAATTCAAGAAAGTGATGGGAACGACACAGCAACGGATAGGGCAGGCGAGGGGCTACATGTTGGGCTGCATCTCAAGTTCCCAAGTCCCACTATTAAGCCACAATAGCGGCAAGAGTGGGCCTCCCCCCCCTCCCAACAATTTTTACTTCTGAAAAGCCCTCATTAGCAATGCATACCTTAGCTAAGCACCACACTACCTCCAACAAAGCACAATCACTGCCTGCATGACACTCCGCTGCCACTTCTCCTGGGTTACATGCTACCCAACCCCCCCACACGACCCAGTGTCCACAGCACACACCAAAGTGTCCCTGCGCAGGCTTCAGCTGCCCTCATGCCACGCCACACTCATGTCTATTTATAAGTGCGTCTGCCATGAGGAGGAACCGCAGGCACACACTGCAGAGGGTTGGCATGGCTAGGCAGTGACCCTCTTTAAAAGGGGCAGGACGATAGCCCATAATGCTGTACAGAAGCAATGAGAAATATAATCCTGTGCCACCGCCATCAGGAGCTGCACATGTGGGCATAGCAATGGGGAACCTATGTGCCACACACTATTCATTCTGTCAAGGTGTCTGCATGCCCCAGTCAGACCGCGTTTTTTTATAAATAGTCACAGGCAGGTACAACTCCGCAATGGGAATTCCGTGTGCACCCACAGCATGGGTGGCTCCCTGGAACCCACCCGCTGTACATAAATGTATCCCATTGCAGTGCCCTGGACAGCAGAGCTAACGTCAGATTAAATGCAGGTGGGCTTCGGCCCAAACTGCATGCCCCAGTCAGGCTCGAGTTTTTTATAAGTATACACAGGCACGTACATCTCCCTAATGGGAAGTCCATGTGGACCGACAGCATGGGTGGGTCCCAGGAAGCCACTGGCGGTACATAAATATATCCCATTGCAGTGCCCAGCACAGCTGATGTAACGTCAGCTTTAATGCAGGTGGGCCAAAAATTAATTAGATTACACTGTAGGCGAGGGCCCAAAAAAATTGGTGTACCAACAGTACTAATGTACCTCAGAAAAATTGCCCGTGCCCAACCAAGAGGGCAGGTGAAACCCATTAATCGCTTTGGTTAATGTGGCTTAATTGGTAACTAGGCCTTGAGGCAGCCCAGTTAAAATAAAAATTGGTTCAGGTGCAAGTTTCAACGCTTTAATGAGCATTGAAACGTATAAAAATTGTTTACAAAAGTTATATGACTGAGCCTTGTGGGCCTAAGAAAAATTGCCCGTTCGGCGTGATTACGTCAGGTTTCAGGAGGAGGAGCAGGAGGAGGAGGATGAATAGAATACACAGAGAAGCAAAAAGGTCCCCGTTTTTGATGGTGATAGAGAACGATGCTTCCATCCGCGGGTGCAGCCTACGTATTGCTTAGGTATCGCTGCTGTCCGCTGGTGGAGAAGAGAAGTCTGGGGAAATCCAGGCTTTGTTCATCTTGATGAGTGTAAGCCTGTCGGCACTGTCGGTTGACAGGCGGGTACGCTTATCCGTGATGATTCCCCCAGCCGCACTAAACACCCTCTCTGACAAGACGCTAGCCGCAGGACAAGCAAGCACCTCCAGGGCATACAGCGCGAGTTCAGGCCACGTGTCCAGCTTCGACACCCAATAGTTGTAGGGGGCAGAGGCGTCACCGAGGACGGTCGTGCGATCAACTACGTACTCCCTCACCATCCTTTTACAGTGCTCCCGCCAACTCAGCCTTGACTGGGGAGCGGTGACACAGTCTTGCTGGGGAGCCATAAAGCTGGCAAAGGCCTTGGATAATGTTCCCCTGCCTGCGCTGTACATGCTGCCTGATCTCTGCGCCTCCCCTGCTACCTGGCCCTCGGAACTGCACCTTCTGCCACTAGCGCTGTCGGATGGGAATGTTACCATCAGTTTGTCCGCCAGGGTCCTGTGGTATAGCATCACTCTTGAACCCCTTTCCTCTTCGGGTATGAGAGTGGAAAGGTTCTCCTTATACCGTGGGTCGAGCAGTGTGTACACCCAGTAATCCGTAGTGGCCAGAATGCGTGTAACGCGAGGGTCTCGAGAAAGGCATCCTAACATGAAGTCAGCCATGTGTGCCAGGGTACCTGTACACAGCACATGGCTGTCCTCACTAGGAAGATCACTTTCAGGATCCTCCTCCTCCATCTCCTCCTCAGGCCATACACGCTGAAAGGATGACAGGCAAGCAGCATGGGTACCCTCAGCAGTGGGCCAAGCTGTCTCTTCCCCCTCCTCCTCATGCTCCTCCCCCTCCTCCTCAACGCACTGAGATATAGACATGAGGGTGCTCTGACTATCCAGCGACATACTGTCTTCCCCTGCCTCCGTTTCCGAGTGCAAAGCGTCTGCCTTTATGCTTTGCAGGGAACTTCTCAAGAGGCATAGCAGAGGAATGGTGATGCTAATGATTGCAGCATCCCCGCTCACCATCTGGGTAGACTCCTCAAAGTTTCCAAGGACCTGGCAGATGGCTGCCAACCAGGCCCACTCTTCTGTAAGGAATTGAGGAGGCTGACTCCCACTACGCCGCCCATGTTGGAGTTGGTATTCCACTATAGCTCTACGCTGCTCATAGAGTCTGGCCAACATGTGGAGCGCAGAGTTCCACCGTGTGGGCACGTCGCACAGCAGTCGGTGCACTGGCAGATTAAACCGATGTTGCAGGGTCTGCAGGGTGGCAGCGTCCGTCTTGGACTTGCGGAAATGTGCGCTGACCCGGCGCACCTTTCCGAGCAGGTATGACAAGTGTGGGTAGCTTTTCAGAAAGCGCTGAACGACCAAATTAAAGACATGGGCCAGGCGTGGCACGTGCGTGAGGCTGCCGAGCTGCAGAGCCGCCACCAGGTTACGGCCGTTGTCACACACGACCATGCCCGGTTGGAGGCTCAGCGGCGAAAGCCAGCGGTCGGTCTGCTCTGTCAGACCCTGCAGCAGTTCGTGGGCCGTGTGCCTCTTCTCTCCTAAGCTGAGTAGTTTCAGCACGGCCTGCTGACGCTTGCCCACCGCTGTGCTGCCACGCCGCGCGACAGGGACTGCTGGCGACGTGCTGCTGCTGCTGACACATCTTGATTGCGAGACAGAGGTTGCGTTGGAGGAGGGTGGTTTAGTGGAGGAAGCATACACCGCCGCAGATACCAGCACCGAGCTGGGGCCCGCAATTCTGGGGGTGGTTAGGACGTGAGCGGTCCCAGGCTCTGACTCTGTCCCAGCCTCCACTAAATTCACCCAATGTGCCGTCAGGGAGATGTAGTGGCCCTGCCCGCCTGTGCTTGTCCACGTGTCGGTTGTTAAGTGCATCTTGGCAGTAACCGCGTTGGTTAGGGCGCGTACAATGTTGCGGGAGACATGGTCGTGCAGGGCTGGGATGGCACATCGGGAAAAGTAGTGGCGACTGGGAACCGAGTAGCGCGGGGCCGCCGCTGCCATCATGCTCAAAGCCTCCGTTTCCACAAGCCTATACGGCAGCATCTCCAGGCTGATCAATTTGGCTATGTGCACGTTTAACGCTTGAGCGTGCGGGTGCGTGGCGGCGTACTTGCGCTCAAACAGTTGCGCTAGCGACGTCTGGACGCTGCGCTGAGAGGCATTGCTGGATGGGACCGAGGACAGCGTAGGTGAGGGTGTGGGTGCAGGCTGGTAGGCACTCGTGCCTGTGTCCTCAGAGGGGGGTTGGATCTCAGTGGCAGGTTGGGGCACAGGGGGAGAGGCAGTGGTGCAAACCGGAGGTGGTGAACGGCCTTCGTCCCACCTTGTGGGGTGCTTGGCCATCATATGCCTGCGCATGCTGGTGGTGGTGGCTCCCCAGCTGATCTTGACGCGACAAAGGTTGCACACCACTGTTCGTCGGTCGTCAGGCGTCTCTGTGAAAAACTGCCACACCTTAGGGCACCTTGGCCTCTGCAGGGTGGCATGGCGCGAGGGGGTGCTTTGGGAAACAGTTGGTGGATTATTCGGTCTGGCCCTGCCTCTACCCCTGGCCACCGCACTGGCTTGGCCTGTGCCCACACCCTGACTTGGGCCTCCGCATCCTCGCCCTCTAGACCTACCCCTACCCCTCAGCATGCTGTATTACCAGTAGTGCAGAAACAGAACGCTGTAATTAAATGTGCCGCTTATTGGCCTGTGGTTGGAGGCTGACTTCGCTTATGGAACGCACAGCAGAGCCAGGAAAGAATTTTGCGCAAGCCTGCTGTAACACTTAGCTGGCTGCGTATAAATTAGGACAACTACCCCCAGCAGAGACCCAGTACACTGAGGACAGTCACAGGCAGCCCAAATAGATTTTTTTTTCCCAAATGTTTTTGGAAAGGCCCACTGCCTATATACACTAAATATGTCTTCTGTCCCTGCCTCACCACTACTGGCCCTGCACTATGTAAAATTACTGCAGACTGTTTCACTGTGGACTGGAATACAGCGGTGATATAACAGGCAACACAGAGCCAGGAAAGAATTTTGCGCAAGCCTGCTGTAACACTTAGCTGGCTGCGTATGAATTAGGACAACTACCCCCAGCAGAGACCCAGTACACTGAGGACGGTCACAGGCAGCCCAAATAGATTTTTTTCCCCAAATGTTTTTGGAAAGGCCCACTGCCTATATACACTAAATATGTCTTCTGTCCCTGCCTCACCACTACTGACCCTGGACAATGTAAAATTACTGCAGGACGCAATGCTCTGCACGGCCGATATACAAAAAAAAAAAAAAAGTGCAACACTGCAAAAAGCAGCCTCCACACTACTGCACACGGTTAGATGTGGCCCTAAGAAGGACCGTTGGGGTTCTTGAAGCCTAAAATAACTCCTAACCCTCTCCCTATAGCAGCTCCGGCACCAGCAGCACTGTCCCTGAACTATGTCAGAATGCATCTGTGGCGAGCCACGGGAGGGGCCGATTTATATACTCGGGTGACACCTGATCTCGCCAGCCACTCACTGCAGGGGGGTGTTATAGGGCTTGAACATCGCAGGAGGAAGTTGTAATGCCTTCCCTGTCTTTCTATTGGCCAGAAAAGCGCGCTAACGTCTCAGAGATGAAAGTGAAAGTAACTCGAACATCGCGTGGTACTCGTCTCGAGTAACGAGCATCTCGAACACGCTAATACCCGAACGAGTATCAAGCTCGGACGAGTACGTTTGCTCATCTCTAATGACACAGCATGCCTCAAGTACCACGACCTCCTCTTCCTCCAATCACAGGTACATAGCAGTCAATCTACAACATTCAGCCATAAGCATTCCCCTTTAGTACCCCATGCCAAATCCCCCACACACTCTGAAGCAGTCCACATGGATCAGTCTGAGAAGCTGTTTGATCATTCAGTGTCATGAATGTCAACCGGGCAGTCCACAAAACCAGAGGAAGCAGACTCAAAACCTGAAAATTCGAACGTGATTGTACTTAAGCCCAATTTTCCTCCTTCTCTAATGATGCACTGATGGTAGCCTAGAAAGTTGAAACATTAGTTGTTTAGTAGGGGCCTCATACTGTATAGCTATTCAATTTTCCAACTGATTACCTGTTGTATGGAGGGAAATAAGAAAAACCCAATTTATCAACTGCTAGACCAGATTTTGTTACCTAAAATGTCCATACACATTAAACCAAAGTTAACAAAAATGGATGATTTCAACAAAATGATCATTCAGTGGATGAAATTTAACAACAATCCTTTTAGCTGACCGATAACAGACAGCTATTGTCTGGACAGAAGATAGCAACATTGGACATTTTTGTCTTGATAGTCAGACAAAAGATGTTTCATTCTAAGGAAAGAGCTTTAGTTTACAACAATCTTTCTTTGAGAGAATGTTCCCAGAAAGATAGTCTGTTTGTCGCCCAATGTCATTGAACATGTATGGCCAGTTTGAATGACAATGGCAGTCAATATGGACTAATATGTGTATGGCTGCATCTGCAAAATGATTGTTCACAAGAAGATCTTAGATTCCACAATTATTCATCCATCAACCTTCTTCTATGTAATGTGTATAGCCACCTTCAGACAATTCCTCATATTTCTTTTGCCTTGATTCCCATGAGTGTGACATACTGAGGGGTGAGATATTGGGCATTACTGCACACACTTAAATTCATAGGCCTTTTTAGGCATAAAGCCTCAGGCCCCAGAAAAATTCTCTCTATGGAGCACACTTACTTGTACACACTCCGCACTGACAAACATCCAAAAAACCATGAGGACATTCTCCTATTAGCTAATTTTGAATTAATTCGAACAGTCATTTAAAGGGGTCTTATGCCACTTCACATGTAAGTATTTAGATTGCAACAGTATTTGTAAGTCAAAACACTATGAACAGTAAGTGGGTCCATTACACTTCTCTGTATAGATTCCATTCCTGGCTTTGGCTTACAAATTCTGATACAAAATGCTATCTAAAATATATCTGTCGAAGAAGCCCAAGTCTTAGGATTCTTTCACATGGCCAAATCCGTCTACCCAGCGTTTACACAGGCTAATTCAGACTTTGTGGGGGATGAACGATTGTTTATATGATTTTTCCTCCCCCATAAGGTATAATCGTAGTTGGCAGTACATATCCTGTTTACACAGTGAGATCTGCCTTCAACAATTATTTTTTTTGCCGCATGAAAGTTGTGATCGCCCGACGAATGAGTGCTTGAACATTCCTGCCCGATCATCAGGCTGTATAAAGGCCCTTCAGTCACCAGAGGATACGTAATTAAAATGGTTTTGATTCAAGAATGTTTGATTCTGCTATATGCAGGTAACATATATTGTAACATGTGCCAAGTGATCTAGTGACTCATTAAATATTGACCTTTTTCCAATGAATAACTTTTAATTAATTTGGTCTTCTCACAAAATTTTTAATGACTTTACGAAATCAGTAAATAATGACCAAATGAGTCATTGGGTTTTAGCTTAGTTATTTCAGTTATTGAATCCCCAAAGACGCAGAGATTTATAATTCAGAAAGTAGCAGTTGATTCTGGTTTTGTTTTGTTAGATGCCAAAAAGGAAGCAATTATATAGAGAATATTAATTAATTGATCCCCTTGCGGTTAGTTATGGATTGATGATTTTATTTTTATTAATTTATAAAAAATGTTATTTATTACCAATTTGTAATATCCTATCTATCTATCTATCTATCTATCTATCTATCTCATATCTATCTATCTATCTCATATCTATCTATCTATCTCATATCTATCTATCTATCTCATATCTATCTATCTATCTATCTATCCTCTGTCTGTATAAAAGAGGCAGTGCTCCAAATATGTGATGATTAAAAATGAGTCTCTTAGGACTCCCTCACATAGGCATTTGCAGAAACGCTGCGTTTACTACGGTTTCAGCAGCGTTGTCTTGCATCCCTGTCAATCTTTTGGCTGCGTTTTCAGCACAGCTGAAAATGCAGCCAAGGCAGCTGAAAAAAAATCAAAAGCAATACTCACCTAGCAGGCACTGTCCAAGTCCATCCCGCTGCTGTCCGGTGCTCCTGCAGGCTTCCCGTGCAGTTGTCAGTGCTGACAGAGCCTCTATTGCTGGTAACGGGGGTTGAAAACCCCGCCTCCAGCAAGAGATTGCTCTGATTGGTTCATAAAGCGCTGGCTCAGTCAATCAGAGCCAGCGCTTGATGGACCAATCACAGCCATTCAATGTTTTCAACTCCGTTAGCAGCAATAGAGGCTCATGGGAAGCCTGCAGAAGCACCAGGAACCCCTGACAGCGCCTGCTAGGTGAGTATTGCTTTTTTTTTCTGACGTAGTGTAGGGCTTTTAGCTCTGCCAAAAATGCAGTAGCAAGTAGCGCTGAAAATGCTGTCCATCCATTTTAATGGGCGACGCACAGCGTTTAAAAACACCCAAAGATAGAACATGCAGCGCTTGAGAATCGCGCTGCTGAAAAGCGCCACATTTAAAGATGAGTGAGTGTACTCGCTAAGGCAAATTACTTGAGCAAGTATTGCCATTTTCGAGTACATGCCCGCTTGTGCCAAAAGATTTCGGTGGCCGGCAGGGGGCAGTGGGAGAGAGCAGGGAGGAACAGGGGGGAGATCTCTCTTCTCCCCCCCCCCCCCCCCCCGCTCCCCCATGCTCAATCCCGAAACTCACTGCTCACCCCTGCCGGCCCCCAAATCTTTTGGCACGAGCGGGCATGTACTCGAAAATGGCAATACTCGCTTGAGTAATTTGCCTTAGCGAGTACGCTTGCTCATCTCTAGCCACATTCAAGCAGCTGTGCGAGCAGTTTCATTGAAAACAATGGGAGCGTTGTACCATGATTAGCGCTAATCGTGGTAAAAAGTGCCTGTGTGAGGGGGGCCTTATTGACCAAGCAGTGTCAGTCCAACATTTCATCTCTGTCTTGTTGCTTTTCTCAAACCACATTTAATCTTAGTATATAATTCCCGCATTTAGGTTAGTTAGGATCACCACTATATTTTATGTGAAGTGTCAGAATAGGACTGCAGACAATGACTTATTTCAGCCTTTATTTCATTTATCACATTCCCAGTGGCTCAGAAGTTTACGTACATGTGCTGTAGTTAGTATTTGGTAGCATTGGCTTTAAATTTGCTAACTTGAGTCAAACATTTTAAATAGCCTTCCACAAGACTCTCACAATAATTTGCTGGAATTTTGACCCCTTACTCATAACAGAACTGGTGTAACTGAGTCAGGTTTGTTGGCTTACTTGTTCGCAAAAGCTTTTTTAGTTCTGGCCATAAATTCCTATAAATTTTCAATGGAATTGAGGTTAGGGTTTTGTGATGGCTACTCCATTACCTCGGCTTTGTTCTCTTCAATTTTACCACAACTTTGGAAGTAGGCTTGGGGTCATTGTCCATTTGGGAGACTCGCTTGCACCATAGCTTTAACTTCCAGGCTGATGTCTTAAGATGTTGCTTCAATATCGCCACATAAATTTCCTTCCTCATAATGCCATCTATTTGGTGAAGTGCACCAGTCCCTTGTGCAGCAAAGCACCCCTACAACATGCTTCACAGTTGGGATGGTGCTGTTTGGCTTGCAAACCTCCCCCTTTTTACTCCATACATAACAATAGTCATTATGGACAAATAGTTCTTACTTGTTTCATGAGACCAGATGGCATTTCTCCAAAAAGTAAGATCTTTGCCCCCATGTGCAGCTGCAAATTGTCACCTTGGTTTTTTATGTCTTCTTCCTTGCTTAGGTAATGTTGATATAGAATGTTTTCCTGTTGATATAGATACTTTTGTACTTATTTCCTCCAGCATCTTCATAAGTTTGTTTGTTGCTGTTCTTGGATTGATTTCTCTGATGTCCTGTCTGATATCTTGGGTTTTCCTATGATGTCAAGTTAAGAACCAAGTAGGCCTTTAAGGTTTGCCTTAAAATACTGCCATACATACACCTCCAGTTAACTCACATTATGTCAATTAGCCTATCAAAAGCCTTTAAAGCCATGACATCATTTTCTGGAATTTCCCAAGCTATTTAACACCCTCAGTGGTTAAATAGGAATCAGAAACTTTTCATTTTTTTTGTTTGTTGTTTTTTTGTCCCCACCTTCCAAGCGCCATAACGTTTATATTTTTCCATTCACATAGCCATATGAGGACTTGTTTTTTGAGGAACTAGTTTTATTTTTCAATGGTACCATTTGATGTACAGTATAATGTTAAAAAATCCGACAAAGATGAATAATTTCAAATTTATTTCCACATTCAATGCGACTAGAGATGAGCGAACGTACTCAGTAAGGGCGATTTCGCAATCAAGCACCGCGATTTTCGAGTACTTCACTACTCGGGTGCACTGTGGGGCGGGGGGTTGCAGAGGGGAGTGGCGGGTAGCAGCGGGGAACAGGGGGGAGCCCTCTCTCTCTCCCTCTCCCCCCCACTCCCCGCTGCAACCCCCCCGCTCACCCACAGCACACCCGAGTACTTTTCACCCGAGTAGTGAAGTACTCGAAAATCGCGGTGCTCGATTGCGAAAACGCTCTTACCGAGTACGTTCGCTCATCTCTAAATGCGACCCATTATCTGTACAATTTCATTGCAAGACAAACTGAAATCTTTTAGGGGGTGAACTAAAATAATGTGGTTGCATTAATATGCACACCCTAAACCTAATACTTTGTTGATGTACCCTTTGACTTTGTGACTAGCATTCAATCTTTTTGGGTAGGTGTCTATCAGCATGGCACATCTTGACTTGGCAGTGTTTGCCACTCTTCCTTGCAAAAGCTCCCCATATCTGTCTGATTTTGAGGGCAGCTCCTCTTCAGGTCAACCTACAGATCTTCAATGGGATTTAGGTCTGGGCTCTGGCTGGGCCATTCAAAAACTTTGATCTCCTGACAAATCCATTCTTTTGTGGATTTGAAGGTATCCTTTGGGTTGTTGTCGTGCTGAAAGGTGATATTCCTCTTCACCGTCACTTATTAGCAGATATTTGGAACTGTTCATAATTCTCTCCACTTTGACTAAAGCCCCAGTTGTAGCAGCAGACAACCAGACCCAAAGCATCATGCGGCCTCCACTATGTTTCACTGTTGGTATGGTATTCTTTTGGTGATACGCATTGTTGAATTTGAGCCAAACCTACTTTTTGGAATTATGCCCAAAGAGTTCAACCTTTATCTCATCAGTAACATTAACCCCTAATAAAATAGAGATAACAACAAAGGACCAAAAGCAAGAAATAAAAGCCAAGGAAGGAGGGGCGGAACACATAGGGTAAGGGGAAAGAAGGCAGTCTATGATACTTTTCATATGCTTATGCCAAAGTTGGGATATTGGAAAGGGCCCCTCTATTGTCCACGTCTGGGGTTATGTTTCTACTGGATGGCTGTTGAGTTCCATAGGTGCATGATAAGAGAATGTTGATACCAAAACGCCCATGTTTTTTCATATAATGTTTCACGGTCCATGAGGATAGCTGCCAACTTCTCATTGACCATTATCCAAGAAAGTTTAGTTTTCACAAAGTCAATGCTAACTAGAGTCTTCCTCCAGGAGGGAACGATTGCTACTTGTGCTGATAGAAAGCAATAAGATATCCATTTGTGTATATGTGTGGGTGTGTCGAGGATCCTTCTGCCCAAGAAAACTTCCAAGGGTGATTTTTGTAGCAATAAGTTTGTGATGGAGAATATTATGGTGTATACCTGGATGCAAAAACGACAGCTTCGTGCAGTTCCATCAAATATGTAAAAAAGTGCCCTCGTCTCCACATTCCCCACAACATAAGCCTGATATACCTAAGAACATATTAGAGATTCTCCCACAAATTTTTGGAAGACTTGATGTAGGCTTTGCAAAACATAGCTGGGGTTGGATGTATTTCTTGTTAGAAAATGCTCCCGTCTTGCCCCCCTACCCCACAGCCCAGACATATGAAGAACACCTGAGATGGTTGTCACATGCCCTACACAACCAGTACTTGCCAGGAACTCCTGCAGCTCCTTTAATGTTGCTGTAGGCTTCTTGGCAGCCTCCCGGACCAATTTTCTTCTGGTCTTTTGATCAATTTTTGAGGAATGTCCTGTTCTGTGTAATGTCAATGTTATGCCAAATTTAGCCAATAGTGGCAAAGCCTAATAACAGTACCTATCTGAAGAAAGTCTGCCCAGCAGCAGTGCAGCAGAGATAGTAAATGTGTGAAACACCAGATGCACTCAATGGTTTATGTCAGCAGATATAGCTTATATGCTTGGATATAACATATTTATATGTTTTTTATATATATTTATATAATATAATAAATTTTACACACACACACACACATACATATATATATATATATATATATATATATATATATATGTATATATATATATATATATACAGTGTGGGGGGGGGGAGTATTTAGTCAGATACCAATTGTACAAGTTCTCCCACTTAAAAAGATGAGAGAGGCCTGTAATTGACATCATAGGTAGACCTCAACTATGAGAGACAACATGGAAAAATACATCCAGAAAAATCACATTGTCTGATTTGTAACGAATTTATTTGCAAATTATGATGGAAAATAAGTATTTGGTCAATAACAAAAGTTCATCTCAATACTTTGTTATATATCTGTTATTGGCAATGACAGAGGTCAAACGTTTTCTTTAAGTCCTCACAAGGTTGGCACACAGTGTTGCTGGTATGTTGGCCCATTCCTCTATGCAGATCTCCTTAAGAGCAGTAATGTTTTGGGGCTGTCGCTGGGCAACACGGACTTTCAATTCTCTCCTAAGGTTTTTTATAGGGTTGAGATCTGGTCCTGGCTAGGCCACTCCAGGACCTTGAAATGCTTCTTAGGAAGCCACTCCTTCGTTGCCCTGGCAGTGTGACTGGGATCATTGTCATACTAAAAGACCCAGCCACGTTTCATCTTCAGTGGCCTTGCTGATGGAAGAAGGTTTGCACTCAAAATCCCACGATACATGACCCCATTCATTCTTTCATGTATACAGATCAGTCGTCCTGGTCCCTTTGCAGAGAAACAGCCCCAAAGCATGATGTTGTCACCCCTATGCTTCACAGTAGGTATGGTGTTCTTTGGATGCGACTCAGCATTCTTTCTTCTCCAAACACAACGAGTTGTGTTTCTGCCAAACAGTTCTACTTTGCTTTTATCTGACCATATGACATTCTTCCAATACTCTTCTGGATCATCCAAATGCTCTCTAGCAAACTTCAGTCTTCCCCGGAAATGTACTGGCTTAAGCAGGGGGACACGTCTTGCACTGCAGGATCCCTGGTGGCAGAGTGTGCTATTGATGGTAGCCTTTGTTACATTGGTCCCAGCTCTCTGCAGGTCATTCACTAGGTTCTCCCATGTGGTTCTGGGATTTTTGCTCACTGTTCTTGTGATCATTTTGACCCCATGGGGTGAGATCTTGCGTGGAGCCCCAGATCGAGGGAGATTATCAGTGGTCTTGTATCTCTAAGTGGTCTCGTTTTCTAATTATTGCTCCCACAGTTGATTTCTTCACACCACGCTGCTTGCCTATTGCAGATTCAGTCTTTAGTCTGGTGCAGGGCTACAATTTTGTTTCTGGTGTCCTTCGACAGCTCTTTGGTCTTCACCATAGTGGAGTTTGGAGTGTGACTGCTTTAGGTTGTGGACAGGTGTCTTTTATACTGATAAGTTCAAACAGGTGCCATTACAACAGGTAATGAGTGGAGGACAGAGGAGCCTCCTAAAGAAGAAGATACAGGTCTGTGAGGCCCAGAAATCCTGCTTGTTTGTAGGTGACCAAATACTTATTTTCCACCATAATTTGCAAAATAAATTCGTTCAAAATCAGACAATGTGATTTTCTGGATGTGTTTTCTCATGTTGTTTCTCATAGTTGAAGTCTACCTATGATGTCAATTACAGGCCTCTTTCATCTTTTTTAGTGGGAGAACTTGTACAATTGGTATCTGACTAAATACTTTTCTCCCCACTGTATATAATGCTGGTTATTTGTATAGACCTTAACAAAGCATCGGGAGATGTTGGCTGTTGGCCAGTTGTGTTCATTCACAATGTGTATTTCATACAAAGTCTGAATGAAAAAAATCAACACATTAGAGTGAGTGAAAAGGGCCAAACCTTCTATATGATGATTGTTTATGTGTAAAACAGCTCATTTCACAGTATACATTCTTAAATAATGGGGAATATTTATCAATACGAGCATGCTACAAACAAAACTACATTGTTTCAGTCCATCATAGTTTATCATAATTTCTGTCCTTCCATTTATGTGCTAATATAGCAGTGATAGGTAAGATAGGGAGCAGATCCATTAGGTGATTATTTGTTACTATTCTCAGTCAGACGTTAACAATATTCACTATATATAGACACAGCCTTGCAAGTTCCACCTGTTTATTTGCTTTTAGCAATGCTTTGCATTGTTATTAATACAGGTTTCAATTTCTTTAACACATTTTCAGCTCTCATTGACTGTGTTGTGCATTATGGAGTTGTATTTCATAACCACATATTTAGACATAATCTAAGCGCATTTGTAAAGGGATTCTCTATGCAAAGATATTGTATACAGCAGTACATTCACTAATTTTTCTACTTTCTACAATTTCTTGTTCCTAGAGCCATTATTTCTGTTGGGTATATTGCTTCATTATTATGCTGTTCATTGTACTGTATCTATGTACAACAAGTGATTGCCATGACACTGAAGTGCAGTGTCCCCGTAGAAAGATAGACTCAACAACAATTCTTGATTAGATTCACAAGAGGATTCATATGAGATGTTAAATGATTATTGGCTGTTATGCATCAGTTTCCTGTTTAAATGACAGGTACAATGAACCTGGCATCCTAACTTAAGGCCCTTTTACACACAAAGATGATCGCTCAGGGGCGTGGCCTGCGACCAAGATGGCCGGTCGCACTTAAGTGAAGCTCCCCAGGGGATTTTTATTATCCTGTTATAATCCTGGCCTAAAGCACTCCACTTACCTCCCTGAGGCACCGACGGGACCTACTCACCCTGCTGCAGCTGCGGAACGAGAAACAGCGGCGCCTCTAAGTTCACGCCGGACGGCGGGGGACTCGGGACAGAGCGCGGGGTGACCGCTTGCCAACGCCCTGCCGGCACTCTCGGCTGCGACCCGGCGGCGCCGCGTGACAGAGTCTCCGGACGCATATAACCCCGCCACACCAGGGGGACCGGCTCCCGGCACCTGGAGCCGGCGGTGCAGCGGCCCGCGGCTCAGGACTATCGGCGGCGCAGCCCCCCCCCCCCGCGAGCAGTGCGGACACACACAACCCCGGAGGGGCCATCTCCCGGTCCCCGACAAGACATCTCAGCGGAGACGCCGGAAACCTACTGGCCTGCTGTTGAGATCCTCCTGCAGCGTCCCGCTAACGGAGCTCCGGACGAACCTGCTCCCTGCAGCCCCTGAGCACACCGCGGGCTGGCCTTCTTCTCCTGCCGGACGGGACCCATTAGATCAGCGGCACGCCGACCGGAGCTGTCGCGCTGCTGCATTGTACCGGCCTGCCCGCCGACACACAAGATCTGTGGCAGAGCTCATCCACCGCTGGGCCCCTGCTCCGAGGGACCACGAACTGTGAGTAAAGTCAGGGGGGGGTCACTGCCCGGGAGATTGACATCCCCTAAGCTACATTGGAGGAGGGGGCCGCCCAATACTTGGAGCACCCCCCAGATAAAGCCCCTGGCAGGACACTCCATAAGAAAATAGAGACCGCACCGCAACCCCTCACAAACCCGTTCACCCGGGATAGCCTCTGACAAACGGCGCATAAGAAGGCAGCCGAAACAACAAGCCCATTAAGTCATCTATCTGTTTGGGACCCGAGGGCTATTCCCCAGGAGCCACTACAGGACCTACATTAAACCTCTGGGGCCTAGTCCTCACGCCTTCTTCAACTACCATCTCCCGCCAGACCGACTGGACTGTAGTCCAGGCCCCTACACAACGATCAAGGGCCCACATCCTCAACGGCCGACTGCATCCAGCTAACGCCGCTGAGAGCTTCAGGACACCCAGCTCCACTAACAGCATGAGCAGGGCCCCTCTTCAGCCCTATACATTCTCTCTCAATAACACCGCGGAGATATACTCCAACAGCCTCAACTATCCTCCCCGCTTAATATTTGTTCAACATGAGTACCCGAGCCAAGGGTAGCACTGCGGCCGAAAAACTTAAAGAATTCTCCAGGACAGAGACACCTGAACATACACCACAGCCTGCACGTACCACCCAGGCGAGAGAGAACGAGACAGACCCGGGGCAGCCCCCAGAACCCACTATGCGGCAACTTCTTGAAGCCATTAATATTTGCAAATCCTCCCTCACGGGCAAAATAGACGAAATCAAAGCAGACGTCTCCCTGCTGAGACAGGATTTACAAAATATGCGAGGCAGAATGAGCGAGATGGAAGACCGCGTTTCCAGCATTGAAGACTCCCTGAAACCACTCCCGGCAGCAATACACAAAGCTACCAAACAGTCAGAATTTTGCCAGTCCAAGATGGATGACTTAGAAAATCGCCTCCGCCGTAACAACCTACGGATAATCGGCTTGCCGGAGCGAGCAGAAGGCTCCCAACCGGAGTCTTTCACGGAGAACTGGCTAAAGTCTATACTGGGGAACGACATTTTCTCAGCCTCCGTTACCGTAGAGAGAGCCCATCGTGTCCCGGCTAGACCCCCACCCCCGGGTGCCCCCCCCGTGCCCCTTTCTGGCAAGGATTCTAAACTGCAGAGACCGTGACATCGCACTGCGTCAAGCCAGACTTAAAGGCCCACTTAAATACAACAATTCGTTGATCTCCATTTTTCCTGATTTTTCCGTGGATTTACAGAAACAGAGAGCCACCTTTATAGAGGTCAAGAAAAAATTCAAGGACAGGAATATCCCTTACTCCATGGCCTACCCAGCCCGCCTGCGCATTGTAGCGGACGGGAAAGCCCTCTTCATGCAATCACCAGCCGAAGCCATGGAATGGCTCCAGATGCATCCAATACCATCCGCGGGCGCTGGATCCTGAATACGCTGTAACTATACTCTAAATCTTATTTGTAATGTTATTCTGTAATTCCCCTGGCCTACTGGGAACAATGGGCAATTAATATTCAATAAGTCCCTTATTGGGACCTTAACACACAATAACTAAGATGCAAAACCCACTAGTCTCAGTCGAGGCCACCACTTCCCTTAAGGCCACAGGAATTTCCCCTATTGGCAACAACCGTTACTCTCTTGATAGAGCGTAACTTAAAGATTTTTCTCTTGACATTCCCGTTATAATAGTTAAATGGAATGTCACATGTTGACTGTTTATGTGATTACAGTTCAGTTTTTGTTAAATTCCCGGAGAGTCCGTGCCGGTGCTACTATCCCATTAGTACACGCAAACTGCCGCCGCTCTTAAAGGCCCTATCCGTGAACTACCGATTTTTACCACTTAAATGGCGTTAACATGTTTTAGCTGGAATGTGAGACGTTTGGGCACCACCGCCAAGCGTAAGGCTGTGTTTCATGCATTAAACAATTTAATCCTCACATTGTATGTTTACAGGAAACTCACCTCACCACAGAAAGAGCCGAACTACTCAAAAAACCTTGGGTCCAATGGGTAAGCCACTCCTTCCACACCTCCTCCTCCAGGGGAGTTTCACTCCTTATCCACAAAGCAGTAAGATGGAACCCAATTAGCACCCGTAGAGACCCTGAAGGGAGATTCATTTTTGTATATGCCGAAATAGATTCTAAGCCCTATACCATCTTATGTATATATAACCCACCCCATAACAACCAATATCCCGTACAAGCGGCCATCGCATTCGCCCACCAATACCCCCTAGCAAGCATCATCTGTATGGGGGACTTTAACCAAGTAATGGATTTAAATATAGATAGGTTCCATACACCATCCACAGCCCCTACCACTGCTAAATCCTCTCTGCAACAGCTAACTGATAGTGTAGGATGGTTAGATTTCTGGCGCATCAGTCACCCCACTACCCAGGAATACACCTGCCACTCCCAGGGACATAACACCCTGTCCAGAATCAACTACATATTCGGCTCCCCATCTCTAGCAATTTATCTCTCCAATATAACACACTGCCCGCGGGGCATCTCGGACCACTGCCCGATACTATTAACCTTAAAATTCCCCCAAAATAAAATCATCCCCAACTGGAAAATACATCCATTCTGGCTTAAACTTATCGATACCGACGACCAAACACCCGCCCACATATCAACCTTTCTGGACGTCCACAACAACAACACCCACTATGCCCTGAAATTGGATACCCTCAAAGCTTACCTCAGAGGCTGTCTTAAATCCACCATCACTCACATTAAAAAATCCACATCCCAGTCCGACCGCGACATTGAGGTCCGGGCTACGGAGGCGGAAAAACTATACATTTCTGACCCTACAGACTCCAACAAAGTGGCATGGCTCGGCATGTCCCGCCTGCATAAAATTCAAATCCACCAAAAAAACCAAACGTAAATTATTCTTCACCAAACAATATTACTTCGAACTGGGGAACCAATCCAGCCATCTTCTGGCTAACCTCATCAGGCGGGAGGGCCACTCCAATACCATTCTTAAAATTCAAAACACACAAGGCGAGACGCTCACCGACGCCCAGTCCATCACAGAACGATTTAGAGAATTCTATGCCAATCTCTACAGCTCCTCTACTAACAAATCCACTTCAGACACCCTCAACTACCTCCAGGATCTGGTATTCCCAACACTCGAGGCTGAACAAATAGCGTTTCTAGAGGCCCCTATTTCCCTAGAAGAAGTTCAACAAACCATCCAAGATATGGCATTGAACAAATCCCCAGGTCCAGATGGCCTCTCCATTGAAGTATACCAAAAATATAGTGAACATCTTACCCCACTACTGCACGAAACACTACTTCAGGCCCAACTAGGTAACTCCCTTCCCCCCTCATTTTATAAAGCCACCATAATCGTCTTACTAAAGCCCAACAAAAACCCGTTGGACTGTAGCTCCTATCGACCCATTTCGCTAGTCAACGCAGACTACAAAATCCTAACCAAAGTCCTAGCAACCAGACTAAACCAAGTCATTCTCTCTATTATACATCCAGACCAGACCGGCTTCATGCCAGGGAAATCCACAACGATCAATATAAGAAAAGTCCAAACCGCCATTCAGATTGGTACCAAATTTAATATGCCCTGGGCCCTCGCATCACTGGACATGATGAAAGCCTTCGACTCCCTGGAGTGGAGCTTTCTGGAGGCCTGCCTTCACCGCTTCGGTTTCGGTCCCCAGTTCATACACTGGATCAAGATAATATACAAATCCCCAAGCGCCAATGTAACTGTAAACGGTATTCCATCAGCCGACTTCTCACTGACCAGGGGCACCCGTCAGGGCTGCCCACTATCCCCGGCTTTATTCGCCATAGCCATAGAGGCGCTGGCGATTCGTTTGAGAGCCACTCCGGCCGTAACCGGAATCAAGTGGGGAGGCCTGGAGAGCAAAGTAGGCCTTTATGCGGATGATACGATCCTGTTCTTATCAAATCCAGAAACCTCCTTCCCCCAGGCTCTACACCACATTGACAAATTTGCCCAGTATTCAGGCCTACAAGTTAACTGGTCCAAATCCACGATCCTATACATGGACCACAACCCTGTGATAGACCCCTCAGTAGCTAGATATGGCCTGGCGGTGGTATCAACGTTCAAATACCTAGGGATAAACATAACCCGAAACCACAATAAAGCCCTAGAAGAAAATATTAACCCTCTATTTGAGACCATAAGACACAAACTTAAACAGTGGTCCAGGTTGCCCCTATCAGTTGCAGGTCGCATAAACCTAGTCAAAATGGCTATACAACCGAAATGTTTATATATTCTACAGCACATGCCTATGATCGTCCCCAAACGGTATTTCCAATCCCTAAACTCCCACATCTCCTCATTTATATGGGGCTCATCGAGACCCAAACTAAGTTTAATGTCACTACAGAGACCCAAGAATCAGGCGGGTATGTCCCTCCCAGACCTCAGATTATATTATCTAGCTGGTCAACTTCGCAATATTCGTCCGTGGTTCCAAAACACAGGAAAACCCATCACAGATCAATACCTTGAACATCAAGTGAAAGGCAACAATCTGTTGGTGTACTTGGAGTTCCCCGAATGCTCAAACCCCTCTGATTTATTACCACTCCACAGATTGGCAGTGAGTGTGTGGAGAGAGACAAAATCTATCCAGAGTTTTGACGATACGGTATCCGATCTTCCTCTCTGGGATAACCCAGGCCTGACGGCTTTGCAGTCAGTCCCAGACCCCCAATACTGGAGGAATTTGGGGGTCACCTCACTCAAAGATGTATATAAGGACGGTGTACTCCCTACATTCACTCAACTGCGCGATCTAGTACAATCCCCGCACCTCCAGCTGTTCAGATTTTTTCAACTTAGACACGCACTGACCACCCAGTTTCCCCCCAACTCTACTCAGATATCCAATTTCCCTACCATCGGAATCCTTAAATCCCAAGGACCCAGGGGCTTGATTTCGGCACTTTATACACACTTGCTTTCAGCCAAAATAAACCTCAACCCACTTCCAGTCTTTAATAAATGGACGCTCTCCATCCCATCCCTCACAACTGATGATTGGACAGACATCATGGAATCCCACCTGTCTGTCTCTCCTGCCGTGAATAATAAACTGATCCAACTTTATATAATCCATCAAGCTTATCTCACCCCCAACCGACTACACCAAATGGGCAACGCCCCATCAAATTCATGCCACAGATGCCATCAACCTGGGGCGAACTTTTGGCACTTAATCTGGGACTGTCCACCAGTAAACAATTTCTGGTCCGACATTACAGCCTTTACAAACGCACTTTTACTACCCCCATTTAACATATCAATGGACCCCAAAGTAATTCTATTCGGCCTACTGCCGGAAGATCAATGGCCCAAATACACACGCATCTTCCTCAGGAAAATACTGTTTCTGGCCCGCAAAGTAGTGGTACTGCACTGGATGGCTGCAGACCCACCCCTACTAACACAATGGATAAAACTAATAAATGATGTCACTCCATATGAAAAAATCATCTATAAGAATAGAGGATGCCCGGGTAGGTTTCAAGAGATTTGGGGCCTCTGGCTCATCAACCGACAAACTTTATCAACAATATGAGTTCTATCCGGGCTCCCACCCTTTCCCTCCCCCCTCGGGATTTCGTATTTCCCTCATCTCTCCCTACATTCCACCCGCATCTTTAATGCACTTCCCATTTTTCTGCCAGGTACTGAGCGGCTGCCCGACACGGGCTCTCCGACACTCTCTCCCCCCTTTACTGTTGTTCAACTGTTTGACATGAAACAAAGCAAAACAAAACAAGAAGCAATGTTTCTCTTTTTTTATTGACCAATTTATATAGGTGCAGATCACCATTAAATGTACTTTTACGCATATATGGTATTTGTACAGATACAATCAATGCCATGTACAATATTCCTTTTTTCATGCAAATATGCTCTGTACCGTGACTCTGTATTTTGTTAAATAAAACAAAGTTAAAAAAAAAAAAAAGATGATCGCTCAAAAGATGGCTTTTGAGCAATCATTTTGCATAAACAACTAATTGGTACTAATGCCTATTAGTACCAATTAGTAGTGCGTGAGCCGCCGGGAGCTATATTGAGAGAACAGTGGGTGGTCTGTTCTCTGAATACATTCCCCTTGTTCTGCCATGGGGCTGACAGCTGAGACAATGTAATCAGCGCTCCCCGGGTAGAGCGCAGCGTGCAGTCTGTCTTATCAGCTTTTTTGCCGAACGGTGGCTGTCATGTCGAACTGAAAATCATCATTCGGCAGAAAAGTGAAAGATGGCCACATTTACACACAACGATGATCGCTCAAAAGCTGGCTTTTCAGCGAATTTTGAGCGATAATCCTTGTGTGTAAAAGGGCCTTTAGTCCTGTATCTTCCACTAGTGACTTTCTGGAATCACTAGGAAAAATAGTGAAAGTTGCATAAGCAAACATTTTCAGGTTCTGGGAAAGGCTCAAGCCCACAAATATGTTCAAGTGGCTAATTGCTTCCTATCAGCACTGCGTACATGTGGAGGCGGTTTTAATGGCTAAGAGTCTGCCTAGTAGCTACCTGAGTGTGGAACATGTAAGCCATCACTGCCTGAATCATCAGGGACTTTACTATTAACCCCTTGATATTTGGACATTGTATGGTTGTATTATTTAGACATGAAATCACAGTTTTATTTAGGCACCGAATGGCAGAATTGTGTGCAAATTATCTAGCAGTGTTATTTGACCACTATATGGTAGTACTAGCTGCTATACCCGGCTTCGCTCAAGTTAATTTGATACAGATGTTTACATGTTGTTCGCACTGAAAATTTTATGAAGTCAAGGTTAATTTAGGGTAACCGAGGAATAAAATATTTACTTTTCCCATGTAGGACCTAAAGAATAGTTGTGCTAAATTTCATGTTTGTATGACACAGGGATGTTACATTACATAGGGGTACCAATACTTTTGCACTTAGCATTGAATAATCAAGTTGTGACCCCTTTACTTTTCGGATTTAAGACCTAAAGAATAGTCGTGCCAAATTTCATTTTTGTGCGACATTGGGAAGTTAGAGAATTAGATTTGATACATTACACAGGGGTAATATTAATAATAATAATCTTTATTTATATAGCGCCAGCATATTTCGCAGCGCTAACTTTTGCATTTAGGATTGATTAATCAAGTTGTGACCCCTTTACTTTTCCTATTTAGGACCTAAAGAATGCTTGTGCCAGATTTCATGTGTGTACACCCCCGGAAAGTTATATTACATAGGGGTGTCAATACTTTTGCACTTAGCATTGAATAATTAAGTTGCGATCCCTTTACTTTTCCTATTTAGGACCTAAAGAATAGTCATGCCAAATTTCATGCTTGTACAACACCGGGAAGTTAGAGAATTAGATATGGTACATTACGCAGGGGCGCCAATACTTTTGCACTTAGCATTGAATTTTCTAGTTGTGACCCCTTTACTTTTACTATTTAGGACCTAAAGAATGCTCCTGCTAAATTTCAGGTTTGTACGACCTCAGGAAGTTAGAGAATTAGATTTGTTACATTACACAAGGGCGCCAATATACTTTTGCACTTAGTATTGAATTTTCTAGTTGTGACCCCTTTACTTTTTCTATCAGTATTCTATACAATATTTTGTTTATTGTTCAGTAACAGAGCGTTATGATGTTCTGCAGCAGCTGGAGTCTGTATTCAAGGAGTTATATGGGGACAAACAAAATTCAAAGCTGCTTAGCCTGTGGTAGAAATAAAAGAAGTCATACTGACCTCACCTGGCCCCCCGCTACCATTCCAACAGTCTTAACTTCCAGCTGTAGTGAGCCAGCGATGACGTCTCCAGAGAATGTGACCAGTGCAGCCAGTCACTTACTGTCTCATTTTGTCCAGTGATTATCTGCAGCTGTCACATGTTCCATTGTTGGAACACATTTGCTGCTGCAACTGGATGTGAAGACCAGTTAGGGACTGGGCACAGGATGGAACAGGAGAGGATTGCGTGAGTATTAGGGTGGCCCCTATTTTTTAACTTTCTAAAAGTTTAGCTCACAGCCCCCTATCGCGTTCCAATCAACAAATAAACGATCGTCCCTCATCGACCATGAAGCTTTAACATTTTCGCCCAGAAATTCAATTTTTCAGATAAAAATTGTTAGTTAGGTATTTTATTTATAATCACTTGTCAGCAGTAGTAATGGAAATTAATGGGAGTTTTCATTAATTTAATTAGCATTGCTATTGCTAAGACCCCATTTACACTGACAGATGATTGCTCAAAAGTCACTCAAACAACAGTTTGAGTGACAGTTTTGAGCGAGCATCTTTACATAGACTACAGTAGCTAAGTAGCTACTTACGAGCTATGCAGGCGGAGTGGGACACCTCTGCTATCGCTCAGCGAACAATACAGCTATTCTGCATAAGCAAATAGCTGTATTGTTCTCCGTGATTACAGCTCATGTCTTGCTGTGAACTACCAGTGGGATACGGGCTGTAAGAATCTTATCAGCACTGCCGACTGTCATAACAGCCTGAACCGCTGATAAAAGTTCATCACTCAATTCAAGAAAACTAGAATTGAGCGAGAAACGACACGTGCACGAAAACTGCACGATATCCTTGTATTTAGTCCCAACAATTCTCACCCAAAAGACAGCTGTAAGCGAATTTTGAGCGAAAATCATTGGGTCTAAATGGGCCTTAAGTTAAGCTGGTGCTAAAATTTGATTTAACATACAATGTTAAATCAATTCATGTTATGCGATTTGCACATTGCACAATAATGTTACATGCAGTACTTTTCCTGCAGTAAAAGTAACATCGCTATTAACGGCATCGTTACTTTTAACATGGTTCCCTATGTATAACGCTGTGCACCTTTGGTCTGCGTTACACATAGGGAACGTTATCAGGCTTTATCACTGCACTTAATGGAAGCATGATCCTAGTTATAATAGTGGAATTGAAAAACTTGGGAAGACAGATGTTGTGAATGATGCTGCAGAAAGAGGTGTCAAACTCATTCAGGATTACAACAACATTCTCACAAAAGATGAAACTGAGAAACTATTTATTTTACAGATCGTTGCCGGAGACGGTAAGAAATACCCAACTGCTACTAAATCCTCTCCTAAGAAAAAATAAGGTTCAAAGCTTGTTCCTTCACATTATGTTTTGGTTCTATAGAAATCATTGTTGTAAATAAAAATGCGTTTCTCTTATAGATGTTAAGTGTGTTATTAAAAAAACTAATGTTTTTAAAATTTTTCATGTTATTTCGAGAACGTTTTGGAATCACCTTTTGGGAAATTTGAGCTAGTATGTTTTTAAAAAATTGCAGGGGTTGCCTGGATGTGTCCAAATAGATTTCTTAAAGAAGTAAAGAGTAAATGCTCGAGATAGGGAAGAGTATACCGCTTTTGAACAGAATTAACCCTTTCCAATCCACTGTCTGACGTCTAAAGACATTCTGATTGAAGGCTGTACAGCTCCGATGTCGGAAGACGTCCAGCAGGGTATTCTTACCGTAGATTACTGGCCAATCTGTTGTCGGGGAGCCTCTCCAGCATGTCCTGTAACACAGCACTGGCTCTAGCCAGCAGATGGCGCCATTGCATAATGGCAGAAAGTGAAAGCCCCCTAGGAAACCCTGAATCCAAAATTGGATTGCAAAAGGTTAATCATTGTGTAATGCGTATACTATATTCCAACTTCAAGGTGTTTGAGGGTCACCTAGCAGTTGTCAGATTAAGCTGAACTTTTGCACAGGCTTTTTGTTGATTGGAACAGGATTAGGGGGTGGGAACACCAAAAGTTTAACTTTCGGCAAATTGCCCATAGCTAAGGGCCACCCTAGCACTGAGTATGCCTTCTATTTTTTACTGCAGGCTGAGCAGCTTTGACATTTTTTTCTGTTCATTGATAATTCCTTTTAAGTTGGGAAAAGTGAGCTTTTTTTTTACATTTTGATGTCTTGAAGATCAAGATAATGGACTAGAAATATTTAGTTGCATTGATTTAATTCTGGAACATTATTCACATTTTAAGCATTATTTGATGCAGAGTAGCTCTTTTTTTGATGTTCACCCCGTTGGCTGAAATCCCTATCAACTGCCCTGTATGGAGGTATAATTTGGGTATTGGATGGTGGAACTACTGAGGCTATGAACAGCAATATTGAGTGGACATTGTATGGAAGTATAATTTAACATTGTATGGCAGTATATGAGTAGAACATTTGGGTAAGAGGTGTTTTACATGTGCATTTTAAATTTAGGTAAACAACAGTTGAAAATGCAAGCAGGGGGCCTCCTCTCCTTGCTGCTCAGACTGCCATTTTCAATAAAACTGGTCTTGCTGCTGACACATCCCATTTTAAAGTAAAACTTTGGCCAACAGTCAGGTTGGATGTTTAAAAAGTGGACATTTTGTCCATTCGAGTCATTTTCTAGAAATATCATAATAATCTGCATATGTATCTGAGTCTCTCTGCCTCTTCCCTACTTTTCTTTCTGACTGAGCCCTAAAAGAACTAATTACTAATCAAATAACAATAATACTTACTGTAAAAATTGTTTTCTTAGATCTGGCATGGTATTAGTGGTGGAAACGGGGCCTACAGAAAGTATCGGGAGGTTGAAGGACCACATACATCCCATCTAAATGAAGCTTGGATTCTGTTTATTACATTTCTGATTGTAAATAATAGTATAATGGTCTACTGATTATTTACTTATTGTAATGAGGCCGAAATAGTTTTAAAAAGCTGCATTTACAATTTTGTTATCGATAAGCTTTCAGGGTTATTGTTCGGATAACTGAAGAAAGCCTTCAAAATAGATGATTTTTTATACGTATGACATTAGTGTCTTTATAAAACCCTCTCTGATAGATTCACAAAAATATATTGGACTCATAAGTTTAGGTCCCTCAAATAGTGTAGCATCATTTATTAAGTTCAAGAGGATTTTAAAGGCTGTATTGTTTTTCTAGAATACAATGACCATTAGTGTTTTTGTTACTAAGTACTACTGTGATTTAAAGCTGCTGACAACACCAGACGCTAACAATGAAATCATCTCTCTTTCTTCTCTGTGCAGTTCAGGCAGACACTCATTTGTATGTGAGGGTTCAGCTTGTCTGCTGTGTCTGGCCAAAGAGACAGATAGTAATGGCATATGTTAATTACAATCCAACAACTTCCTTTCATTCGGCTGTTTATTAGCATTCTCAATTCTGCTCCATAGAACCAGCTGGCTCGAACTGCTAAAACTGCCAGGGGTCACATGTTATTTTCAATCTGAGTTCATGATGTGCAACAGATTACCCTTGTCAAGCCGCCAACAAATCCAGCATCAGATCTGATAACCTTTAACAAGGAAGCCAGTTGTAAAGTTCCATGTCCAGCTCCGGTTAACTGGATAATGCTATCACCAGTACAAACCATTATAGTTATGCCAACAGCCTTAATGTACCAACCATAATGGAATAAACTCATCACAGGAAATTTATAGGCATGGAAAACTGAATTTTTATTATAGTTACATATTTTGCATTTGCAACTTGGAAAATGGTTATGATAGAACTACTGATTTCACATTCACTTGCAACAATAGAACTCTATTAAAATACAGAAAAGGACATTACATGACTTTTAAAATGGGACAAATTAAAAAAGGGCAGACTGAAAAACAACAGGGCGAAAATAACAGTTCTAAACTGGTAAACACTTCTTTGTAACAGTCACACAAATGGGCAGGGAAAGAGAAAATGTTTGGTTCTAAGGTTCAGCAAAATATGGACAATTATGATTTCAAAAGTCCATTTTTATAACACAAGACTCAGATTGGATGTTTACAGAGACAGTGAAAATTCTGTCCATTAGAGTCATTTTCTAGCAATATGATAATATTTTGCTTGTATGGTTACTTATCTTTTATTTTCGTTCATTTGCAATATTTAGACTCCTACCTGTTGATAGATAATTTTCTTTCATTCTTGCCAATTTCTGAAGGATCAGGACTAGAGATGAGCGAGTATACTCGCTAAGGCACATTACTCGAGCGAGTAGTGCCTTAGCCGAGTATCTCCCCGCTCATCTCTAAAGATTCGGGGCCCGGCGCGGGTGACAGGTGAGTTGCGGCGGGGAGCTGGGGGGGGGGAGGGAGAGAGAGGTCTCCCCTCCTCCCCGCTCTCCCCCGCCACTCCCCGCCCCCCGAATCTTTAGAGACTCGAGTAATGTGCCTTAGCGAGTATACTCGCTCATCTCTAATCATGACACTCTTTACATATATAGTAGACACTTCAACAATTCTCAAATCTGGCAGAGTGAAGTTTCCACCCGAGGTGAGGAGCATCAATTTTCTCTTGTGGCAGCTTTTGCGAGAGCATGACAATGATCTTTACAATGCTGTGATCCATCAAGACCATAGTAAATAGTTTTATAGATAATTATCGGTGATCTTTTTTTTTAATTGACACTTACTAATATTCATTCTGATCAGTCCAAATATTTTCCTTAGTTATACATTGCCTTCTAAATGCTGCTGTGACTGTGCCTCTATGAACATAAAGGTCCATAAATACATAGTTTGATAGGTTTGGGGTGGAGGAACTGTAGAGCTCTTCCCTGACTTCAACCCCATCCAACACCTTTGAGATTAGCTCTATTGATGATTAGATTAGCTGTATTGAAAATAGTTGGAACTGCTTATGTATTTTCATGTTAATAGATTGACCCGATGTTCACTACGGCAACATAAAAAGCTTGGAAAGATTATTGCAAATGTTTTAAGAACTGTCAAGCCGAGGATTCGCCTTGAACAGTTCGCAGTCTGCAGTCCACGGCTTGGTCTTCCACATTTTGGGGACATGGTAACAGTGTATATTACATGTCGATATATTACACCACTCAGTATAGTCCATGTTACTGTGGAGCCCCCAGTATATTCGGTGTATCCTGTTGTAATATCTTGTATCTCTAGCTCTGTCTTTCTCTCAGTCTGTCTCTTTCTCTCTCTCTCTGTGTCTCTTTCTCTCTGTCTCTCTCCCTCTCTATGTCTGCTGTGGGAGTCTCTCTCTTTGTCTCTCGTCTGTGTCTCTCTCTCTCTGTCTGCCATGTGTGTATCTGTCTCTGTGTCTCTCTTTCTCTCTGCCGTGTGAGTATCTGTCTCTGTGTCTCTCTCTATGTTTGCCGTGTGTGTCTCTCTCTGTCTGCTGTGTGTCTCTCTCTGTGTCTGTTGTGTGTGTTCCTCTCTGTGTGTGTCTCTCTGCATCCTCCGCTCTGAGTGCTTGGCTGTATAACACTCGGGCGCTCGGAGTGGGAAACAGCTGGATGCAGAAGACAAGCGGAGACACCTTGAGCGATCATCTTGCTTTGTAACTGACACAACAATTATCACTCAAAAGTCGCTTGAGCGACAACGTTTGAGCAATAATCGTTGTGTCTAAATGGGCCTTTACTGGTAGTCCTCTGCATTGATTGAAGTCCAAGGTTATCTCCAACAAATAAAGATTTCTGGCACTCACCAAATAAATATGAACCTTTATTGTTTTAAAATCACATTCAGATTCAGCACATGAGGTTTGTGAAGCTACCGAGGTGACGGCTATTTTGGGTTCACTGACGCTTTATCTTGGCCGGGATGGAATGGCCATCATCTAGGTCAGGGGTGTCAAATTCATTTTTACCGAGGGCTACATCAGGCTTATAGTGACCTTCAAAGGGCCGATTGTAAGACAGTATAGTAAGGACTTGTTCACACAAGCGTATTTGCGTACATAATATGCAGTGAATAGAAGCCATTGATTTCAATGAGTTAATTCACATGATATACTACACACCCCAATAGGCCATTAAAGTGAATGGGACGCGCAAATACGTGGTGATGGCACAGTAAACCTGTGTATTCACTGCATATTTGCGCACCATTTTAGTGGGCCCATCTGCGTCTTTTTTGCGTGCCCAAATATGCAGGCATAAGCGGTTTTCAATTGCACAAATACGCAGCGTATTTGTGTGACCAAAATACGATTACACCCATGTGAATTAGCCCTAATAGAGACCCCTATAGTGGCCCTAGTAATAATATTGACCCCCACAGTGGCCAAATTAGTAATAGTGACCCCCACAGTGGCCCCAGTAGTAATAGCGACCCCCACAGTGGCCCCAGTAGTAATAATGACCTCCACAGTGGCCCCAGTAGTAATAACGACCCCCACAGTGGCCCCTGAGTAGTAATAACGACCCCTACAGTGGCCCAGTAGTAATAGCGACCCCCACAGTAATAATATTCAGTAGAAATAACCCCACATTAAAATTATCGCCCTCCGCAATAATATTATCCCCCTCAGCAATATTAACCCCCCCATAGTAATATTAACCCCCCCTTAGTAATAATATTATCCCCGTCAGTAATATTAACCCCTCACAGTCATATTAACCCCCCTCAGTAATAATAACCGTCCCTCAGTAATGTAAACCCCCCCCAACCCATATACTTACCTCCTTCTTGCTGTCAGCGCCGCTCCCCCTCTGCTCGCGCTGATCCCTGGGTGCACACTGACATCACGCATATTAACTTTTTCCACAACACTTCTGCCCTATTCAGCAATTCCAGCAACCTGATTGGTTGTTTGGTGAATCAGCCAACCCAAACAACCAATCAGGTTGCTGGTATTGCTGAATAGGGCAGAAGTGTTGTGGAAAAAGTTATTATATGCGCCCAGCATGCTTTCTTCCTGAGTCCACTTCTGCGGAACTGAGGAGCAGGGGACTCAGGGTAGGAGGATCCCGGCTGCACACTGACGTCAGAGTGTGCGCCAGGATCAGCGCTAACATTGATTACCAGCGGGGATCTGCGGCACCCCAGCTGGTAATCGCTTCAGTGGTAAGCGGCCATCGGCACGCTGCGGGCCACATAAAATGAGCCAGCGGGCTGGATTCGGCCCGCGGGCCTTGTGTTTGACATGTGATCTGGGTGGTTGTACAATCCTCATGTGCTGTACTTGGATGTGATTTTAAAACTATAAAGGACCATATTCAGTTGGTGAGTGCCGAAAATCTTTATTTTTTGGAAATAACCATTGGGATTAGGCAGAACTCCCTATTAAAACCCATTCTTTGGAAATGGGAAGTCCAACAAGTTCATAGGTGTCATATTTAGGTGTCCAAATAGTTATAGCCATTTAGTGTATATTCTTACCTTACTAATGATACTTGACTAACTATATCAGTATAGATATACCTTTTGTATAACATGGTTGGGACACAAGGAACTGTATTCCATCACAGATGGTTTTCAATACTAACAGTTTTATTATCTTTTCATGTAGACATGTACAAAAGTAAGTCACATCAATACAATATAAAGAGACAAATTCTAGGTTGTCTGGCCACTAACAAATGCAGCATCCATCACCATCAGGCCCTGGGCCTACTGCCTAGCATATCAAAACACTTGTGATAGCTGGTAATGGCTATCTTCCCCAGACTGTATGCACAACTTACACTTTATTTAAAGAGTTTTCCTAGCTGACTCTTAAAGGACTTTTCCAGGCAAATATTATTGATGGCCTATCCTCAAGATAAGTCATCAATAGTTGATTGTTGATTGGCTGGAGTCCACTGCTTAGAACCCTGACTGATTGGCTGGTCAAGAGCCCACTGTCAACACTGCACCACACAGTGGAAGCAGATCATGCCAATCTCTGTGCAGTGGCTGGTGTGGGAATTGCAGGCATAGATTCCATTAAAATCAATGAGAGTTGTGCCTGCAAATACCAGCCCCCGCCCACTACACTGGGGTTGGAGCAATCTACTTCTGCTCCATACGCTGTGTATTGTGGTGCTGAAAGCAGGCACCAAACCAGTGGACCCCAGCTGATCAACTCTTGATGACCTATCCTGAGGATAGCTTATCAATAATATGTGCCCAGAAAACCCCTTTAATTATACAACCAGGGACACTATCTGTTTGGAAGGAAGTAATGGGAGCCGAATCGTTTCTCTCCACTCCAACAATCCAATCTTCCTCTACAACATACACTTCTAGTTGCCTAAAGTGTCACTTTTGTGACACAAACATGCCACCTTAGGAGCTGCCCTACAAAAAGAGTTATTGGATTTTTATACAAGAGGTCTCATAATGCTGCGTTTCAACTGTGATGGCGTTTATCTTTAATCTGATCCTTACCAATCTCTAGTCAGAAATCTTCTACTTGTATTATAGTATAAAGTAGTCAGACATTTAACTTGATTTGTCAGTTTGAAGTGACTTAAAAAAACTGACAACCATTTCTATGGACCCAAAGGCATGGTTATAGGGAATTAGGACATGTCCCTCCAAAGAACACGATGGCTGATACTGTCAAAGCTGATACTGGCATGGATATCCTACAACTCAAAGAAGCAATGCAATACCGAAAAACATGGAGGGAGCTCGTCTTTACGGTCGCCAAGAATCGTGATCGACTAAACGGCTAACATCAACAGGACATGTCCCTTAAAGGATTGTGACAAGATGTTCTAAATCATTCAATATCAGCACAATAGGTCTACAACTTCCTGATTTCTGAGCTTTTAAATATCTTCTTCTACAAATCATTGACAGCTGTAACATATATAATATAAGAACAATGGGTGTGGACCCACCGTGCCACAAACAAGCTGAAGTCAGGAGTGTAGAAGACAAGAAAGCTGAGTAGAAAAGCACAGGTCAAACCAGGAGTCAGAACAAATGAACACTTTTGCGTAATAAACTGAACTAATTTCCTAGGCATCCTCTAGTGGGGAAGGGTGCTTTAAAAAATAGGGCGTATCTGAATTGGCTGAGGATGGAAAAGCTGAGTGCATGCTGACCCTTTAAGAAATGGACCAGCCACACGCACACCCTGTTGCACCAGGAATCTGGCCATAACTGATGGCAAGAGGAGATAGGGGATACCATCGGCCATGACCAGCCACCATAACATATAACAATTAGAGATGAGCGAACACGTTCGGCCCCGCCCCTTTTTCGCCCGAACACCGAACTTTGCGAACACTTCAGTGTTCGGGCGAAAAAGTTCGGGGGCCGCCGTGGCAGCGCGGGGGGGTGCGGCGGGGAGTGGGGGGGAGAGGGAGAGAGAGAGGGCTCCCCCCTGTTCCCCGCTACTGCCGCCCGCGCCGCCGCGCATCTCCCCGCCCCCCGGCGGCACCCGGACCTTTACGCGCGAACACTGCAGTGTTCGGCAAAGCCGGTGTCCGGGTGCGGATGTGTCCGTAACGGACACGTTCGCTCATCTTTAATAACAATATAACTTCTCTAGTTGTACCTTCAGGTCTACTCCTATACGACTGTGGCAGATTCTTATATTTTATATAAGCAAGTTGTTTTTGGAAGGCAGCACTGGTCCAGGGGAGATCAGCCAAGAGACAGAAGGTATTGCTGATATATCATCCTTTATTGGTGAATACAGATCCAGAAGTAAAACCGCATGGCAACGTTTCGACGGCTGCTGCCGTCTTTGTCAAGCTCAATACACAAACAGACTAGTGTCCCATATATACTAAAAGAACCCCCCATAAAATCAAGTGGGATGAGAAATAACTGTGCTCTGGGTGTTGCAGATCCATCACGGCTTAATTGTCAGGTGCCTGTCTCATAAAACCGGAAGTGCATCACCGCCCATAGTATCTCAGGGCGGAAGTACATCAATGCTTCCAGGTTACTTTGGCTCCTCAGTGTCCGGGACCTGGCAGGCATGCATGCACGGCGAGTATTTATTATCTTCCTCCACACCTATTATAAGGTGCATATTGGCTTGGTGCTGCTGTTTGGCTACTATTCATATATTTTATATAAGTACATCCATATCAGTAAGTTAACCAAATTTTTTTAGAAATAGCTTTGAGCATGAGTGTTAAGGTGCAGAGTGTTTAGGCAGCATTATGCAGTCCTAAGCTCTCGCTCATGACCTGAAGGTTGCAGGTTCAATCGTTGAATGGTTCAGGTAGCCGGCTCAAGGTTGACTCAGCCTTCCATCCTTCCAAGGTCGGTAAAATGAGTACCCAGCTTGCTAGGGGGTAATAAATTACCTAAAAGTACTGCGAAATAGGTTGGCTCTATACAAATACCAAGTCCCCCCACCTGTAAAGGCTGAAGGCATTTTAAACTGTGTCAGTATTGCCCCAGTACAAGTACATGCAATCTTAAATAATGCTTCAACTCAAAAGCTCTTGCTACATTTCTAAAAATTCTAATGAGCAAAAGAAGGGTTTACCAAAGATCACTGGAAAGATCAGAATACAATAGATACAAGAAACGTTCGATTTTACAAGACAGTACATTGCTACTGTTTATTCACGTTATTTCACTCCCAAAGGAAGGGGGAAATGGAAGTTAGAAATATCTCTTACTATTATAGAGTAGTAATTTTTGAAGGATGGAAAAGATTTTGAGTGAAAAAACCCTGAAAGTAAATGGAAAAAGTTACTAGAAAATGTTTTAGGAAAGTTTTCAAATCATTTTTTAATGATTGAATTCACAGCTGTAGTAAAAACGATTTACAAATTTGCTCATGTTACCATTTTTCATTAAGATTTGATGTATTTGTGAACGTGTTCATGTCCACCCTTCCTTCTTCCAATAACATTGATGTCACGTACATCTGTCACATAGTAACATAGTATGTTAGGCTGAAGGGAGACAACGTCCATCTAATTCACCCTGTTTCCACCCCCCTCCTTTGTTGATCCAGAGGAAGGCAAAAAAACCCCCAATGAGGCAGAAGCCAATTTAGCCCATTTGGGGAAAAAATTCCTTCCCGACTCCATAATGGCAGTCAAACTAATCCCTAGATCAACGTTTTGAAAGTTCCTACTTGACTCCAAGACCTGGACTAACAGCCTCATTGGTTATTTAATGTCTAAATCCTGTAATATCATAGCACTCTGGAAAGGCATCTAGTTACATGGTATTCTCTATGCAAAGTAACTTGTTCAATCTACAACATGACATCAATCACGTGCCATACATGGCTGGGTTACTAATCTCAACTACTGATCTTGTGCTACTGTAGCTGTGGCGTCTGCTCAGTGAACTCACCAGTAACCAAGGAAAGAGAGAAACAGACACTGCTCTGATTCTAATAAGTTTTTTTTTCTCATTTCACCCCAGTGCTGGATTCCCAGCCATACTACTCAGTACTTCTGTGTAATGTCCTTCATGCTACCACTTCTGAAGGTACATTACAGAGAGATAGGGAAAAACTGACAATTAGGGATAGAGTCTATAAAAGGAAAAAAAGGAAAAATGCATGATATAAGGCAGAAATAGTGTTGAGGCAATAATACCGTTATTCCCCCATGGACACACAAAATAAGGCCTCGGTCAGATGAGCGATTTTTCTGTGCATGTATAGACATGCTAAAAAATCACGACTATAGGAATCAATGCTTTCCAATGAAAGCGGTCACATGTCTGATTTTTACAGGCGCACCTGTAAGAGATAGGACAGCATTTTTAAGCGCAAAGCGCATCACACTGAAGGAATTCCCTGCTACAGCTGTCACAGCTGTGGCAGAGGAGCACATCTTCCCCCTATGTTTTCAGTGGGGCCGGTGCTGCTGCTGCCGGCCCCACTGACAACACGGTGAAACCCCTGGATGTGACAGCATCCAGGGTTTTCACATTCAAGGAACCCCCTGCTGCAGTTGTCACAGCCATGTGTGATTTTTTTTTTTGTGCTTCTGTCACGCTTTTTTTTTTTTTTTACACGTGATGTGCGTTTTTTTGGGGGGGAGGTTTTAGCGCACCTGTACATGGGATAAAAAAATTGCTCGTATGACTGAGGCCTAATACTGTATTCTGAAAAGTCACCCAGAATGATAAATATAATTTAAGTTTCGAAGATATTTTCTACAAAAGATTAGGGATTAGAGATGAGCGAACGTACTCATTTCGAGTAATTACTCGATCGAGCACCGCGATTTTCGAGTACTTCAGTACTCGGGTGAAAAGATTCGGGGGGCGCCGGGGGGCGTGGCGGAGCGGGGGGTAGCAGCGAGGAACAGAGGGGAGCCCCCTCTCTCTCCCTCTCCCCTCCACTCCCCACTGCAACCCCCCCACTCACCCACGGCGCCCCCCGAATCTTTTCGCCCGAGTACGGAAGTACTCGAAAATCGCGGTACTTGGGCGAAAAAGGGGCCTGGCCGAGTAGGTTCACTCATCTCTATTAGGGATGGTCTTACTGTTAAATGGGTGCCTACCTACTACTGTTCTTTTTTCACTGTGAAATTCGCAGTGTTTTTTTTCCTGGTGTCTATGGGACTTGTTGCTGTTAAAATCGCAACGCGGCAAAATGTTTTTGTGTTTGTTTTCTCTGGCATGGGTGGGTATGTTCATGAGTTGTGAAGTATTCTTATACTTTTTTTGTTATATTTTTGGTTTTCAGTTGTAGTTGATAATGTCAATATCATTGTCTGTGTTTGAATTTTGTTATGAAGAAACACATACAAAAAGTTTAGAAGGGCAAAGTTAAAACACAATTTTTGCTATAAAAGGAAAAGGAAAAACGGACAAGTAATAATAGAATCTCATTGGATCAAATACCTGTCTGAGCATTTATTACATGTCCAAATCTGCTCAATATTTTTCATCCTGTTTTATATTAGTTGAAATTGATTCATGGACTGAAAAATCCAATTCTCTGCCCCACTGCTGTACATCTATAATAGGCAGCTTTGTGTGGAAAAATGAATTTATCAACTTTATAATTCAATATTCATAGATTGAATCACAAATCTTTAGCTGTACTAGAAATACGGGAATATATTTGCTGACTTTGAATGCAAAAGTGCTTTAAATCATAATCAATAAACATATTCAATATTCTTTTGTGAACAGAGCTGCTCAAATAGATCTGTCTTTGTTGATTTTGCCACCCTGTAGAATAAATCTCAAATTGATTTGCCCTTTACTTAATTCAGTTTGCCAAAATGAAACTCAGAAATGCTAAAAATATTTGGCTAATGCGAATGATTCTGCTATCTTTGTAACTTGTGAATTGCGTTGTAGTTAGAGATGAGCGAGCATTCTCGCTAAGGACAATTACTCGAGCGAGCATTGTTCTTAGCCGGCAGGAGAAAGCAGGGGGGAACGGAGGGGAGATCTCTCTCTCCCTCTCTCCCCCCCCCCCCCCCGCCCCCCCTGCTCACTCCTGCAACTCACCGCTCACCCGCGCCGGCACCCGAATCTTTTCTACCGAGCGGGCAGGTACTCTCTCTCCCTCTCTCCCCCCGCTCCCCCCTGCTCACTTCCGCAACTCACCGCTCACCCGCGCCGGCACCCGAATCTTTTCTTCTGAGCGGGCAAGTACTCGCTAAGGACAATACTCGCTCGAGTAATTGTCCTTAGCGAGTATGCTTTCTCATCTCTAGTTGTAGTATGCTAATTATTTTTTTGTCTTTACTGCTTATACTAATACCTAATGATATAATGTTTTTGATATGTTATACACAAGCATATAGCTGTATCTACATGGAGAATTTTTGTAGTGAGACTTCCCAATTTTAACTACTGAGTGAGCACTCCAGTTTCTTGATAGTTAAATTTGGAAAGTTGGCTACAAAAAGACTCCATGTAGCACCAACATACATCCCGCAAGCACAGTCAGGGGCAGCTGCTTTTTAAAAATTTTAAAGGGGTTGACTGGGGTTTGACGTTTACAGCAAAAACAATTCTCGAGCTACTGATTTTTTAGATCTAACCATTTCAATTGATTCGTCAGGCTGTATCCAAACTGATATTTTCTGAAAAGACACAGCTACAAATTGTTTCCTGCAATGGCATAGTTGGCACCCACAGCCTCTTAAAAGGGGAATACCAATAGGCCAGTACCTGCATGCAAAGGGGACTTGTTCTACAGACACAGCTCACTAGCGAGAATGTTAAACCTTGTTCAAAAAAAAATATAAGCTAGGGGATATCCTTTTGTTTAAAGCCTATAGATGGGCAAATGACACAATGTGATGGGCTTCTATTTTCCAACAACCGTAATATCCAAAAAGACGGAGCTACTAAATGCATAGACACTTCTGATGCCTATGCCGGTCACATCAAGGGCATTTTAAAAATATTATGACCTGTATTAAAAGAGAACCCTGACTTATATGTGGACCAAATCTAAGGGACCAACTAGTATCTATTAAATAGATCAATCGTGAACTGACGGTTTTCCATGTGGTGCAGATTAATTTTGTCCTTCCATTATAAAAACGATATCCCTATGTGGACAATAAAACATGCCAAATTAAACAATTTATTAATTGGCAGACAGCTGGTGTTAATGTTGCTGAATGCCCATGTCCTAAACTACTGTGTTTTCCCCATAAATAAGACGCTGTCTTATATTAATTTTTGCCCCAAAAGAGGCACAGTGTCTTATTTTCGAGGGGTATCTTAAAACTTACCTAGCAGGAGGCATTCCTGTCCCTTTCGCTGCTCTCCAGGCGCTGCGGCAATCTTCCGTGTTGTCCTCAGCGCTAACAGAGCATTTTCTTCCTGGTAATGTGGGTTGAATACCCTGCCTCCAGCAAGAGAATTCTGTGATTGGCTCAGGACCGCAGCCTGAGCCAATCACAGCCACCACTTGATGAGCCAATCATAGCCATTCAGTAAATGACATCATCTCTTGCTGGAGAATGGATATTCAACCCATGTTATCGGGAAGAGAATGCTCTTTCAACACTGAGGATGACAAGGAAGAATGCCTGGAGAGCAGCGAGAGGGTTGGGGACGGCGCCTGTGAGGTTTTTTTTTCATGTAGTGTAGCTAGGGCTTATTTTTGGGGGAGGGCTTATATTCGAGGAAACAGGTAAGTTGGGAAAAAAATTCACCAACTACAAAAAAGAATCTCTAAACATCAAAGTTTCATTGGAATGAAACTGATATACCAGTTGCATGACATTTGAATAAGTCCAAGGTGCAGCTGTTAATGACCTGAAATTCAATGGTTTATGCTGGATTCATAATGGCCCAGAGATGATAATTTGAACAACAAAGATCTTTGTGAGGAAGCAAAATGGATTTTCCATTTAGGCAGTTTGAGCCTCATGGCCTTAATGAGGATTTTACTTTTTCAGCCTTTTTGTAACAATTCTACAGCTTCTTTTGATACTTGTGTTATCATCTCTTTGATTTATATTTTCATGCCACTAAGGCTTTCAACCCCTAATAAAGTACCGGCATTATCACATTACAATTTATATCCCCAGTAGGTATCACAGTTATAAGATATAAATATTACATGATATATTTATTTGAAGAGTCATATAGTAACACTGTCCATAATTGTATTTTTTAATGTTATAACTCATATTATACATATAATTCAGTATTATACAGATGTATGGTAAATGAAATTTAGTTATTTGGTGTTGTACAAACTTGAAATTTGGCACGACCATTCATTAGGTATTAAATAGGAAAAGTAAAGGGGTCCCAACTTGATTATTCAATGCTAAGTGCAAAAGTAAGTGACCCTCTATGTAATGTAGCTAATCTAATTCTCTAACTTCCAGATGTCGTACAAACTTGAAATTTGGCACAACCATTCTATAGGTCCTAAATAGGAAAAGTAAAGGGGTCACAACTTGATTATTCAATGCTAAGTGCAAAAGTAAGTGACCCCCTATGTTATGTAACTTTGAGGTTTCATACAAAATTGAAATTTGGCGTGAACATTCTTTAGGTCCTAAATAAGAAAAGTAAAGGGGGTCACAACTTGATTATTCAATTCTTAGTGCAAACGTAAGTTACTCCCTATGTGATGTAACTAATAACACACATCTGTACCGCACAAACATGAAATTTGCCACGACCATTCTTTACCTCCTAAATAGGAAAAGTAAAAGGGTTACAAATTGTGCAAAAATCCACGATACATGAGATAGTCCTTTTTTCTGAAACCATAAAGCTTTGGGACTGAAGAAGGCTGGTCGTAAATGTGCGTCAGGGATCTAGTCCCCACATTTTGGTGAAACCCTTGAGAAGCTTTGTACTCTTTATAGCTATTTAAAATTCTTTGCATTATCTGTGACGTGCACTTCGCTTCTTTTTGGAGATGCATTGATGGCTGTTGCCCTGGATATACTTAATTATACACATCCATATTGATTTATGTTATGCTCTCAGGGACTTATATTAGTGGGGTCTTTTTGATTTAATGTGTTTTTATACTTGCGTGTATTTCTGTGTCTTTTCTTTTTGAATGTATGATATATATATACTGTATATATATATATATATATATATATATATATATATATATATATATATATATACACACACTTATAAGTCCTGCACTCCAGTGTGCTTTTCTTCTGATTGATATATATTATATATATATAATGTTTGGAGACATATGAAGACATATGATCCGTAAGCAATTTGAAGCCTTTTATTTATATAATATAAACATTTATATTATTTATATAGTGCAAGCATAATGTTAAATAGATCTTGGGGTCACTGGATGCATTGCTGTGAGTTAGTTATACAGTGTATATGTTGTGTAGGGGATGAAGAATAGATATAAAAAGTGTTTTCTGTGATCAGGACTCATGTTGGTCATCAATTCGCAACACAGGTATACAGCTGCGTACCCAGTGATACTAAAGCTTGTTGCAGTCCTCGCTCACTTCACTGACAAGGAGTGAAGGGGAGTTGCAGTCATTTATCTATCAAATCACAGATATAGCATGAGCGGGAATGCAAAGTGATAATTGAGTTGCTCAGACATTGGGCTCATGTCTCTCATTGTAGCCTTGCCCTCTGCCTTTGAAGACTCTACTGCTGTTGCAAAATATATCAGGGGGACTATAGGTTTTATTATTTTAGTAGCAAATAGTGCTTGAATATTTTTAAAAATAGTTAGCTTGGGATCATGATAGATATAATGGTTGGATCCTAATAAATACAGAGTTTATAGGAGTCCTTGGGAGCCTGGAACACATTTTAAGCACTGATTGCAAGTTTTAATAAAACAAATGAGATGGTTTTACTATAATAATAAAGGTTGCATTTTAGTGGGGGTAATATCAGGCTAGTGTGCCCTATGGGCCTTGTTGACGTGTCAGTGATAATGTAGCCTGACTCCCATTAGGGTCTGTAATAATTTTTTGGTTCTATCCTGAGGATAGGTCATCAGTAGTAAAGTTCCAGAAAACCCCTTTAATGGTGGGTCATTAAAAATGGTTCCATTTGGGGTACTAATTTATTTCAATGAAATTGTGTTTAAGTACTGACTTTTGATGTATATGCAAGTTTTCTGGAAATGTTTGTCTGGTCTGACCAGTGTTTCTGGCAGTTATTTGATCAAAATGTATGTGTGTAATGACTTTGGCACACACTGAAAATGTTATGGTGCCAAAACAGGAAGTCATAAGCTTTACATGTTTACAAATCCATATTTACCCCCGAAACAGTTTTATACATATGCCCCAGTTATCCTGCACTCAGCAATGTAATTGATCTCTGTGCTTACAAAAAACATGTTTCAAAATGATTTTGATGAGGACTGCATATATGAGAGCAGTTTAGATCAGGTTCTGATAGAGAAAGTGTTGATCTAGCAAAATTGTTACACCTGCTAACAAGTAATCTGAACTCTATTTTTAAACTGTGATGTACAATGCAAGCAAATTTGTGCCGAAGGCAACATAATATAAAAGCACTACACAAAATCATTATTTGTCTCAATGTCTATTTAAAGGGGTTTTGTCAAGATTGAAAGTTTTTCCCCTATCCACTTTCTGATTGGTGGGGGTATGACCTGCTGTAACACTCAAAAATCACGAGCACTTGGCTATCTCTGGCAGCCCACTAAAATGAATAAAACTGCTTCTTTCATTCCTTTCAGTAGTCGGACTCCCACAGATCAGAAAGTTCTATCCTGTTATAGGGTATAAATTTCAATCTTTAACCTAAAACCCCTTTAGGTAAAACTCATTGGTAAAAAAGGTTTATAGTGCATAGGGCTGGCATCCATATAATGAATCAATTTAATGTATAAAAGTTTTTTTCTTCTTCTACTTAAGATTAATCAAAATGTGTATTGCTTAGAGGTCTATTATATAAACTTTATACTTAAACATATATATATATATATATATATATATATATATATATATATATTTATTTATTTTTTTTCTCCCTGTAAAGAAGTTTGAATTTTCCCATTCAGATTTGCAGATTCCAGGACCTAGAATAGTCTTCAGTTGGTGGCAGATACAATGAAGAACTGTAGTCTAGTCAGGAATGTGGGCAGAAATCCTGAGCAGAGGAGCGGTCAGGTTGAAGCAAGCCAATGGATGAGACAGAGCTGTAATCAGAAGACAGGCCAAGAGTCAATATCAGAATTAAAACCACATGCTCCAGGCAACAAATCCAATGAGACAAGTAAGTAATCCAGGAACAATGCCAAGGTCAAGGGCAGGGTCCAAATTAAAGTCAAAACTGTAACAGGAACAAGAGTCAAGTAAAATGAAAAACCGCGGCATTTACAGTACAAGGCAAAGTCAATGTGTTTGGCAAAAAGCTGTTCTCACGGGACAGAATTTTTCCGCACTGCCAGAGTGCGGAAATTCTGCTGTGGCGCGGTTTTTGAAGGCGCAGCATGTCAATTCTTTGCATTTTTCCACAGTGCTTTTTTTGTCCATAGACCTCCGAGGACACAGCAAAATCCGCTGCAAAAAGTAAAAAGCGCTGCAGAAAAAAATGCTTGCGGATTTTCCGCGCCGAAAAAGCGCCCAAAATACGCAACAAAATACGGTAGACCAAAATAAGCTCTAAGCAGTTTTGCCACAGAAGCTGTTCTTCTGCAGCATCACCGCGGCAAATCTGCCCAATCCTTATTGCATTTACTACTAGAAAGACCAAAAAAGAAGATAAAGAAAAGAGAAATAAAGAGCGTTTGCTGAAAAATATGCAGAAATAAAGTAAACAAGTTAAAGTATCCTGGGAAATAAATAAAATGAGGCCATAACTCAAGGCAAACCCTTAAATATCCAGGGTTGTGTAGTGCAGCAGATGTAAATGTGCTTCTCTGATCATGCTTGAAGGTTTGGTGTCACTATTGAACAAATGTCACAGTGACGGGCAGTAATTGGACTGCTATGGATAGCAGGCTCTAAAGAGCAAGCAGAAGCAACATGACAACAAAGAAAAGTTTGAAAGATGATGTACAGAAAGGAAGTATATTGCAAAGTTCACATAGTTGTGGTGAGAGAAAACCTCAAATAAAATGGTATATGTATTGAACACAACTAATTTATCAGGTAAAAAATGTAGCATTTTCTACAGGACTATTTAACCCCTTAGTGACCAAGCCTGTTTCCGCCTTAATGACCAAGCCAAATTTTGGAAACCTGCCATGTGTCACTTTACATAGAATAGCTCCGTAAAGGTTTTGCACATCCAAGTGATTCTGTTATTGTTTTTTTGACACATATTGTACTTCATTCAGGTGGTAAAAATAGACCGATAGAATTTGTGTATATTTATTAAAATCTCCAAAATTGGGAAAATTTAGAAAAAATAGTCATTTTTTTCATATTTTCAATTGCAATATTTGAGATAACATATTGAACACATTTTGATAAGATATATATTTCCATCTGTTTACTTTATTCTGGATGCACATTTGAAAAACTTTCAGGTTTTGTTAACCATTTATAAGACATACAAATTCAACATTACTTATCAACATTTTGAGGAACCCTTTGTTTTCCTGCACCAAGCCAAGATTGCAAAGGCTCATAGGTGTCAGAGTGATAGATACCACCACAAATGACCCCATTTTTCAGGAGTTAATGCAATTTAGAGGATAAAAAATAACATTTTATATTTTTGCAAATATTTCATTTTAAAGACAGGAATTTTTTCTATAGTGCACGTGAAAATGAGGATTTGCACCTAAAATGGATAGCCCCGTTTGTCTTGTGTTCAGAAACGTACCAATTGTGGCCCTAATCTTACGTCCATATGCACAACAAGGCCCAAAACGAAAGGAGCAGCCAATAGTTTTCAGAACAGACATTTTGATTGGAGGTCTTTTAAGCCCCATTGCTCACTTGTAGAGCCCTTGAGTGGCCCCAACAGCCCTTGTAGAGCCCTTGAGTGGCCAGTACAGTGATGGGTTCCCCATTTTGTTTTGGATGTTTTTATACATAATTTGTATAGTCTTGGAGATGGCGATGGTTTGGGTTGGGGTTGGCGTTGGCGGTGGGTCGTTTTCTATTTTTGTAACTTTTTTTAACCTCTTTTTGTAACAATTTTTTTTAACACCTATGTCCCCATGACATCATATAAAACCTCTATGTTCTCCTCACCCTCCTTGTCTTCCCCAATCATTACTTTTGTTTTTGGTCTACCTATGTTTATACTAATCTATTGTTTTAGGGGTTACAGTTATTGAGGTAATAGAACATAGTACTTTACCCTCTGTGGGACATTCACAATGCCATTTTTTTTACTTCACACTATGCATCCATAGGAGCTCCAGTTATAGGGCAAAACATCTCCCTATATTGACAATAGTCACTGGCATTGCTAATCTGGGTCTACTAAGATTCCGCAGCTCTGATGTGGCAAGCGGCACCCAGCAATCACATGATTGCCATATTGAACAGTGGAAGCGGCACTTTCCCTTTCTCTATTTACTACATATAGCTCAGTGCTATATAACCTGCAAAAGAGAAGGCAGAAGCCATTAAAAATGATTTCTGCCTTCTTCTCCAGGTCCTCGACTATCACTAACATCCAAAGACCCAAGATGCTCCTGCGAGACTGCAAGAGCTTTAATCCTGCGTGGTTTATTTACTATCGGTTGGGATTAAAGCCCAGGACTAAGCACCGTATATTTATAGCACTTCGTTTTTATCGGGTTAAAGCACATCCACACTTTCAGATTACTTTTCAAAGTAAGCTGCCATGTGTGTACCATGAAGAATAACACAGGTCATTTTATGAATTGTATCCTTCATTTGTGACCAGCTTTTCTCTCTGCAAGCTTCACTTTTAATTCTCTGTCTTCCCCCAGTGGATGGAGACTAGCTGCTATGATGTCTCTCATACACGGCACACATAGGAGAGCAAGATATCTTATTCTTTATCTCTTTGTAACACACCTTCATAATTAACAGCAGCATATAGGTCATTTTACAGTAGTATCAAGCAATATAGCTGTGTATCCACTACTGGGATGAGATAAACGGGAGGATTTGATTTGTGGAACCTGCGCGGGAGATCCGCAAGCTACCCGTAGGGATGCATTAGCATCTGCAAAACAATTTAAAGCATGCAGATGTGATTTTTTTTTTTCCTGGCGTGCGGATCGCACACGCAGGAAGAAATTGCAGCATGCTCCACTTTTCTGTGGATGCTGCAGGATGGCTTCCATTGAAGTTAATGGAAGCCATCCGATCTGCGGCACAGCCACAGCTGTCATTGTGGTTGTGCCGCGGATCCGCGGGAAAGCAGGAGATTTTAAAAAGAAAAATCGCACTGCACATGCATCCGGCACATCACTAGCACGTCCGGACGCATCTGCCATGATGATGAAAGAAGATTTGGCCGGCACAGAGGAGACCCACGCTGGTTCTGGACACGTAAGAAAATGTCTTTCCCTGTCCACTGGCATGGCTGGATTTCCCTGCGGAATTCAGCAGTGGAATTCGTGCATGCAAATGGACATTGGGCCTTACTGTTATGTTTAATATGCTTTTATTGGAATTTTCGCATGTTAATCACAAATAAACAAAACAACAAATACAGAAGAGTAAACAGCATTGATATCCTGGTGGGTCTCGCTAGGTCACAGGTTGTGATTGAGGAATTTAATACCCAATGGCACGACGACTGCATAAACTGCACCATCCCCTGGAAGGTGCTTTCCGCGTAATCTTGCGGGCCACCTTTTAAGGTGATTAAGGGGTGACGCTAGGCCCCTGTAACCAGAGTCTTCTTACGCTTGCTCAGCTGGATCAACTCTTAACTAAGGGTATGTTCTCCAACATCAAAGTTACAAACCAACGTTGAAAAGAACCAACAAACACATAGGGTACGAAGGGAAAATTTAGGATATGAAGAGAAAAAGGAGAAGGAAAGAGTGGAAGGGGGAATCTCAGGTGAAAGAAGGGCAGCCCATGGGTAGGCGGGGGGGGGGGGGGGAGCCCCACGTGGGTCTCACTGTTAGAAGTCATCTAGGTATATCTATGGCACCGCTCCCTCACCTCCACCAAGACCCATCACTCACCAGCCCACCGCAAGCTGAAACTGCAGAGAGCCACGGTATATATTCCACAACTCCCAAGCTTGGCTACTTGGCCTGGGTTCCTCCACTCCTTTGTCACCCAGCTCCTCCATATACATTAGTTGGTTCAATTCCTGAACAAATTCCAGGGTTGAGGGAGCTGAGTTGCTGCACCAGTGATGCGGGATCACCGCTCTGGCTGCCGTAAGGAAATGCCGTAGGAGCCCCTTTTTGATAGCGGAGAGTGGGCCCGGGATGATTGACAGCAGTGCCAGCTGTGGGGTGACCTCCGCCATGCAGTGTGAAGCTCCCTCGTACAGCTCAAATACTTTCTTCCAGAAAGGCTGGATAAGTGAGCAGTCCCACCAAATGTGCAGTATGGAACCCCGCTAGGCCCCACACCTCCAACATTCCTCCGGGACTGAGGGGAAAATACGGTGAATTACATCTGGGCATCTATACCATCTGGAGAGGAGTTTAAAATTTTTTTCTTGCGCAGCACAAGCGAGTGGCATCTTGTGTGCGAGCATGATGGCCCTCTCCCAATCAGAGTCCCGCAACTCCACCGAGAGCTCCCTGTCCCAACTCCCGACATAGCGTGGCCAGCCCTGTGTAAGGCCCTCTAAAATTATTTTTTATAGATTCGAGAGTGGGCCTTACTGTTGCAATAGCATGTCTATTGGTCCTTTAACATGGGCCTACAGTCGTTTAAATGACTGCAGGAGTGCTGATGTCACTGCAGAACATTTAGACTTAAAGACTTCTTACTGGATGGCTGGGTTATTGCTGGCTTCTCGCTCAGCACTTCAACTTCTATGTGAATCGCTGAGCGGGTGCGTTAACATGTAACGAGAATCCAGCAATCCAGCGGTACTTTTTTTGCTGACTAAAAGTCAGTGATAAGCAATCGCAAATGAATAGTGTGCAATTTTTTTTTGCATTTACACTAAACAATTATCACTCAAATTTGTTCAAACAAATTTTGAGCGACAATCGTTATTTGTAAATAGGCCATTAGAGTACGTCTGATTCTGTCTTATACTGGGGTGAGATAAAACACTTATAATTAGCTGCAAAAGCATGCCTGTGTGAGTCTGTTTGCCTCCGTCTCCCTCCAGGAACTCCTTCCTCTTCACACTTTTCTCTCCATAGACTTCTGAGGGCAGCATGAGATAGCAGCAAGCAAAGATCTCCCTACCAAATTCCTGTAATCTATCTTGGTGTCTCGATTATTAGTGACAGACTTCACGTGACAACAGGTGGTGGATAGCAAATTAGAAGGAAGTGAGACCACTAGTAACCAGCACTTTGGAGGGATTTTTCAGTACAAAAGCATCATTTGGGGTAAATAGTGATTTGCACTTTTACTAGTTATCATATTGGCTGTCACATAACAACAAGGCTTGTTCTAAACGCATGGTTATTCGTCATTAAAACATCTTATTAAACAAGACCTTAAGCAGGATCGGTCTATAATGCTATTAATAACTTTTATTATTCAGCATTGTTCTACTCATTAAAGTCATGAAATGACATGCTTTATTGACAATTGAGAAATATATAAGCATTATAATTGCAATCAAACTAAACATAATTGCAAATCAGTTCACTGCTTCATAGCAAATATAAATAGTAAGGTAACAAATACTGGGCGCATATCTTTAGAAGGCTTTTCCTCTCTACCATGTAGAATGTTTACTCACCAGTTACCACTATGTTTCTGAATTCTCACTTTCTTTTATACATGCATATTTTCAAATTGCATGCCATTGTCAACCTATATAGAAAATGTTGACACAATACTGCTGTCCAGGGTCCTGAAATAGTTACCTCCTTTACCCTTCCCCCTTATTCATTCTCTCAAGAATTATCATTGATGAAGTAGAATTTTAAAAAATGACAACACTAGTCGGCACACATTGTATTTATTTTATTATAAGGACCACATATTCATAATTTCTTTGGAGGGGAAGTACCACTTTTTGTACTAACAACTCCAATGCAAATGTGCAAATATTTGGAGAAAGTTCATATCTGAAACAAACGTTCAGAATGTTTTCACCTGCAATAGTAGCATACATCACTCATATGTACACAGCATTGTTTCTCAATTCTGGTCCTCAAGTACCCCCAACAAGTCATGACTTGAGGATATCCTATAAAAAGAGCACTTGTGATAATTTTCGAGGCATTGGCAGTAATTACATTATATATGAGACACTCAGGAAATCCTGAAAATGTGAATTGTGGGGGGACTTGAGAACTAGAGTTGAGAAACAGTGATCTACAGCCACCAGATGTGATACAAAAATGTATAGTTTAGACTTATGACACATTTGTTGCGTGAAAATGTAGACAGAGGCTAGAAAAGTGTGTCATATATCTAATAATAAGGTATAGAAGAAGATCTATAGTAGGAAACCTACTGGGACATGGGCCCACCTCTATCTCAGTTACTTTTGCGAAAGTATTCTATTACACTTGTTATTCAAGAGTTAAAAAGAATAGTCCAAAGCTCATTAAGTGATGTAAGCTGGAATGAAATGTCCTTGATACCTAGGGGGGAGTTTGGGCGTATCCTGGAGACCATATTTAGTTATTGTATCTGCATTCTTTTACTCTTCTAAAGTAAGCACATGTCACATTATGTATTCATTTGTCAGTATTACATTTTGTAATAAGTTGTTACGTTTAGGGAGTTGTCTTCTGTGGTTGGACACTATACCTTTCTTTGTTCTAGTTGTACTATTAATAAAGCTAACACTGGGCTGGCCCCTCAGAAGCAGCACAGTGGTTACTTCACACAGTTGATGTCTCTGGTTCTTCCTCCGATGATTATCATTAAATAATTTGGACACATTGAAGAACTCAGATCGCGGTAGCCTTATTTCTGATTCCAAATTTAAAGGAGTACTGCAACAGCTTCTTGGTGAAGAATGCATGCAGACTAAGAAGTGCAGTGAATTGCCAAATATGGACAGTGGCTAAGCACCAGTGAATTAAAAGCCATGGTATGTAACAACCTTGTTTGTTACAACTATTTACTGCTGATTTAGCTTCTGTCATGGTGCAAGTCACAGATTTGACAATCTGCTTAAGTGATTTCCCTCATGTATTAATCGAATGCTTCATTTATGTTATTCTGGGTCTTTATGTTCTATTAAGGTGGAGACAGCAATGCTCATTTTACATGGGATGACAGTTGAATAAACAACTGCATGAGCGCTGACATCACTGCTAAGATAGAGATAAAAAAAAAAATCACAGAAAGTGGCTATATACTTACCAATGTACTGATACAAGAAGGCAGGTAAAAGCACCACAACCTTCAACATGCAGACAGCCAAACTGCTGACTGGAGCAGTATAGCACAGGTCCGAGGTACTAATGAACAACTACTCTCACTCGTTCCGTATACTGAGGAAGTGGCTGCTTAGCACTATACTTGAACATGGACAAAGCATACTAAGGGTGTCAGGTCACATAGTATGTGTAGTGCACCACGCTGCCTTACAACTTATTAATAATGCCATATTTCACTCTAGTGCGCTTCATTACACCTCATAGGTGAATCACACTGGTACTTTCACTGGCACCCTGAGCTGCCTCAGCATTCAAAGCTGCACTGCATGTTACTGATAAGTCCTAAAATTACATATAAATACAAGCTATTGGTTAATATTTGGCCACAATGTTCAAGCTCACAAGCCCACATCAAGGGTCCTCATTTCTTGTAAGTCCCTACACTAACATCAATCTAAAATCATTGACAAAGGGAATATACAGAAAAATCACAAAAAGCGACCATATGCTTACAACACAAGTACATAGTATATTCAATACATTGGGTTTTACTTATTCAAATACTATTGGATTATTATGCTAAAACAGTAATGAGACAATTGTGTACTTGACAAGCCTGATAAGTACTTTGCAAACAGAATGAAATTAATAACAAGGATTTACTTAAAGTCTATTACATTTTCAATCGGGGTAACAAACATGAGTGTTTAAAAAAGTTTATATTTAATATATGCCAATAAGGTTATTTACATGTACTGCACATCACATTAGGTGTAAGTAACTAACACTACTTGCTTGGATTGGATGTATGACAATAAATAAGGACCTATGTCATACTTTTCAACTATGATGTATACACTCACTTGCCAAGGAAATATGTTCTAACTGTAATATGTATCTTTATTTTGAAAGTGTTATCTCTGAAGCCATTGATAGGTAGTTTATTGCTGTACATCTATACACTGGCATGTAAGATGGCTGGAGGTAAGACTGTAAGCTACACAAAAGGTCCAGGTACCCTTTGAACACTGCCTGTAATAATTGGCCCATTGGCACAGTAAAAGCTTTGTGGGGTCCTTGGGCCAGCCAACTAGAAATGCAGAATTGTTGTTGGCACTAACTCTACCCAAACAGGTTGCAATTGTCAAAGTCTAGGCTCACACCAAAGTGAGCAGGAGGAAACAGAAGAGGGGATGAAGCTGCTAATGCTGCAGCTCTGTTGACTCTCTATGAGGTAATGGTAGCTGCTCTACAACCCCTGGAAAGGGGAACGATCTTTTCTTGTTATCTGTCTTGCAGGAACAAGCACCATAGAGTGAGGTGGAGAAGTGGAAAGTAAAAGGAGCTGAACAGGGAGATGATGGTATCTGGCACAGAGGTAAACTGCCTTGCCTCCCATGATTGTTAAACACCATGATGATGCATCTAACCCATGGACTGACACATCAGAAATAGTACGTAATATGTGATATAGTGTTTTCTGCTTGGATTGCCCAATAGTTCAACAGTGTTGAAACAAGGTTGGTACAAGCCAGTATTGTCTGTGCCTGTCATTGCCTAGATAAAATGGTGAAGGTACATGCCCAACACGCTGTATCTTACCCATTTCAGAGTCTGCAAGTGGGCTTTATCCAACTGCGAGAGTCGGGATGATATGAGTGTAGCCTTGTTTGTTTTGTTCTCTTTTTGTGACCACAGCTACAGAAAAGTGTACGGCTAAGAATTTATTGTCTGAGGTAGTGTGTCAATATGGAGACCTCTGAGGCAATAGAGGGTGATAGGGGACCACATTTTGTTAATGAAGTTCCTTAGAGGATTCAGAATGTCTTGATGATTGTTCAAGTGTCATATCAAAAAGTAGTGGCTAGGGAGATAGACGTGGAACTGGCATCTGAGCCCTGCACACTGGTGTATTGGCACTAAGTATATATAGTGTTAAACAGATTGTGATTGTGGATTAATGATATGCATCTGTTTTTTAACACTGTTGATTGGTTGTTGGTTTTTATGTATGTGTATATATGTGTATATGTGTATATGTTGTCATTGTGTTTTAAGCTGGACAAAGACTGCATATGTCATATTATGAAGGAATACAATTATTTTCATACTTTTTTGTATCACTTATGCTGCCCCTCTTCTTTGAAGATTATTGGGTGATTATATTGGGAGCACTGGTTCTGGCTTCCTAGTGGCACATTTGCATACATAAAAGTGGCCTCAGCTAAATTTGCTTTGACTGTGCGTGTGCTGCTAACTGTATTTTTTTAGATGACCTATAACAACTATAATCTGCATCATCAGTATCAAAGTTTTCTAACCTTGAGAAGTTCTCAAATTGGGGAACAGAGTGAAGACAAGTCCTCTCCGTAGGCTAGCTCCAGGGCAGTTGAAGCACTGAAGTCTTCCCTGTGGGACTAGCCCATGGGAAATGCCTAGTGTGGACATAAAAGCGTAATAAAAAGGGGGAAATATGTGAAATTATTCTGCGTTATACTTGTAGCAAGGGTTAATGTAGCTTAGTCTAAAGCTCATGAAGCAATGTAAACTAGATTGAAATTTGCTTGATATATGGGGGAAGTTTGAGCATTTCCTGGAGACCATATTTAGTAATTGTATCTACATTCTTTTATTCTTCTAGAGTAGGCACGTCATATTATATATTCATTTGTCAGCGTTAGACTTTGTAATGATTTGTTACACTTAGGGAGTTGTCTATCGTGATTGGACACTATGTCTTTCTTTGTTCTATTTGTGCTACTAATAAAGCTAACACTGGGCTGGCCCTTCAAAAACAGCACAGCTGTGAATTCATACAGTTGATGTCTCTTGTTCTTTCTGTGATAATCAACGGTAAATATAATTTGGACACATGAGATAACTCAGATCCTAGTAGCCTTATTGCCGATTGTAAATATAAAGGAGTAGTCCAACACTTTCTGGCTCTTTTCATTTAGATTGCTGCTTTGTGTACTCTAGAAAAATCTACTACATTGAAACTGATAACATTTTATAATTAAACAAAAAATAAGCTAGCAGTTGTTTATGTATGTTTTAATGGGCTGACTGTACCTTTATTCACAGCAAAAGGGTACTGTAAACATATTATATTCACAATGAACTAAACAGTCATCAGAAAACTGTCTGTAAACAGCAGCTAAACAGCTTACTAACAGCTTTGAGGTAGTAACAGGTAACATTGTATAGAATGCACAAAGTACTGTATAACTACCTGATGTGAAGTTAAAAAGCAAAAGGTATTGTGGAATGATTCAAAAATTCAATGTTTTACACTCACTGACTATAGAACCGATATTAATGAAATGTGGATCTTCCCTGTAATTGCAAATTGCAAAAGCAAATGTATCAAAGGTTAAACTGTCATCAGTGCAATAAACATATCTAACAATGAACAAAAGTTATAACCTCTCGTTATTGAGCGCTAACATTCAGCCATGACAAACTTTTTTCATAGATTTTTTCAGCTTCTCACAAAACATTAAATACTGTAAATTCCAGTGATAACAATATTATTATTAGTAACGGAAAGCATATCTGCAAGGATAACTGGGGCTAGACATGAGCGAGCACGCTCGGATAATGCAGTTACTTGAGCGAGCATCGCTCTTCTCGAGTAACTGCATTGTCATCCGAGCAGGCTCGGGGGCGGCAGGGGGTAGCGGGTGGGAGCTGGGGGGAGAGTGAGAGAGATCTCTCTCCCCCCCCCCCCGCCACCCCCCCGAGCCTGCTCGAATGAGAATGCAGTTACTCAAGAAGAGCGATGCTCGCTCAAGTAACTGCATTATCCGAGAATGCTCGCTCATCTCTAACTGGGACAAGTACAGAACAAGTACAGAACTGCAATAATTGCAGGGAGGGGGGTTAAGCTTTGCAGTGATAATTTAACAAGTAATGCCCAGAGTTTACAGCATCTAGTTTTTAATTATATTTTTAAACTTTATTTACATAATGTTTCTATTGATAAGGTTCTATACATTGTAAGATATTGTTCTACTTGCTCATGTTATAGTGCATTCACCTTTCAAGATCTATGAAAACAAGCTTGCAAGTACACTGTAATTAGTGAAAAGGTCAAGCGAGTGAAAAGTGAGCGTGTTATACTTTCATTCAACTTTATACATTTATAGTGCATCTCTGGTTTATTATTAACTGGATTATGAGCAAATTTGCAATAAACTGTCATTCTCCATATTGCTCCATTGGAAGCAGGAGGAATCCAAATACAGAGCAGGGCAGCTGAACTACAAACTGATCAGATTACAGCTGATCAGTGGGAGTCTTAGTTTGGATTGTCGAAATTAGATAAGTATATGCAGTTCTGTACAGGATGGTTGAATATCCAATCAATGTAAAACAGTTTATTTACTCCAAATGTTCTGAATTTGTAATGCTTAATTTTCATTTTCTTAATCTGACATGTTATACAAGATAACTTTTCAATCTGTTTTCAGCATAATAACCATCATCATAGCATCATTGCAAAAGCCTGTATCACAGTCATATCCATCATTCTGAAAACATCCAATACTCTTTTGACAAGGGCTCACCCAAAATGTGAACGGAGCCAATGCCTGATATCACAACAAAACTTAACTAAGCTTCAGACAATTTCATTTTTGATGAGCGTGTAGATTTCATTTGTCATATTCCCAGACTCAGCAGCTTGTAGGAGTGCAGGAGACACAATAATCTTTCAGTGCTAATCTATGTATAAAGCTAATCTAATGTGTGAGTGCATTTGAAATGTATTCCTTGCAGGCAGTATGAAGCACGGGGGTAAAACTGTTCCCTAGCAAGTTCAACTCGAAATGATGGAGCTACATGAGATATCTAATCTCTAAGCAAAGATGTAGAAAATATATTTTAAAACTCTTTTTCAAGTAATTTCAGTAATGTTAATGCCATCTAAAGATCATTGTCAAGCTCTAGATTCTGATGCAAACAATGCCCTCTATATCCCTTGTGACTTCAAAATAAAAAAGGTCTTTGATTCTAGAGGAATGGTATGTATTTACAACACAAGTCGACAACATTGAGTGATGGGAGTTGGTGAAACCTAGTTCAATCTATAAGGTAAGATGTAATGGAGTGGCTCGACAAGTGGAGATATTTCTTTAGGAGTCTTCTTCTATAAAACAGTCTATCTTCGGTAACACATTAGTGGTATTAGTGTATCTTGACGCCACCATGAATTCTTGGTGGAGTCAAGATTGACAGGGGGAGACGCCCCCTAATGCTGATTAGCTGCAAAGGGGTGTTAATCATCAGGTCTTGCAAGACCACTAAATTGTCATACTAAAGGTATAGCGGCCGCTGCCATCACACAGACCCACTCCAAGCTACTTCACTTGTGGCGCTCCAGGACCCACACTTCCTGCAGCGGCGGCACACAAGCACCAACCCTGAAAATGTTGGCAGCCTACACCCGAAGTCTGAGTGGAGCTCTGTTGCTGGCGGCACTACAGATCCCTGTGCAGTGCGGGACATCAGTAGCAGCTTTTGGGGCACTGGCGGAACATGCATTGTAAGTATGGCCCAGGGAACTACCGTAATGGACCACACAGGCGGCGGTCTGTTCGGAATACCCAAGTGGCTACACGACAGCTGCAACGGACGAAAGACACTGGCGCCAGTGCTCACGGAGGCCCTGTCCTCCGGCCACAAGGAAGGCATCCTCCACACTAGCAGCTTGGCGACCACTGGTGAGCGAGTTTATTGTGGAAGCCTGTGCATTGCTTGTTGCCGTCCCTGGTGGTTTAGGGTGAGGGTAGCTTTTCTTCATACAGCTCATAATGTAACACTACATGGAGACATTACCCTCACCCTAATCCACCTCTGCCAGCTACAAGCAATGCACACTGTGGAGGTAGGACCTTCAAGGATTGACACTATCGAGAGCTGGGTGTGTGAAGGGGCGTTCCTCCTGTCAAACCCCAAGCTTCCGATGCCGTCAAGATACACTAATACCCACATTAGTTTGGCTTCACTTTATATTTAGTTTTTATTATTGCCACATTACACTTGTATTTGTCTTTTGGGTGAAATTCATTTATAGATGTCCTCATTCCTTGTGTTACTACAAAAAGTAGGCACTATAGTTTCAAATGGTAAAGCCAATGGACAACTGTCCACTGTAGTCACCAAGTTGACAACTTATCAAGAAAAACTAAATCCCCCTTGAAATATTAAGAAAACCTATTCTATACTCCAGCAATCCAGTGTAGACACGCTGGCAGTCCTTGTTCAGAAGTGGACAACATGTGACTACTGCCGCCAGTCAGTGGCTTCAGCAGTCCCATGACATACTATTGGCATTATCACTCAATGATTGGCAAACACCAGGAGTTCTACTGTAGTGTCTGTGCTGGATTGCTGGGGGAAAGGATGGGTGAGTAGTCTTTATTTTTTGCTTTATGGGATTTGACATTCCCACTTTTGTAAAAAGCTACCATAACTCTTAGGAAGAAAAACGGCTGCCTTTAAGTCATATTTGACTCTGATCTTTCCCTTACCCTATATTTAATTACTTGCTTGCTCATGTCACCTGCAACTCAAAAACATTCACAGAATCCAGAATTCCCCATTTTCTTACTGTAGAAACTTTAAAAATGCTAATGTTTGCTGTGATACATTATTCTCTTGATTACTGTAGCTCAATGCTGATCAGTCTTCCCCTCGCTAAACTTTCCCCTTCCAGTCCATCCTAAACACAGCAGCCAGGCTTATCTTTTGTTCAACCGCTACAATGATGCTTCCACCTTGTGCCAGTCACTGTACTGCTTGTCCATTGACTATAGAATACATTTTAAACTTAACACTCTCATTCATAAAACTCTCCACACAGCTGTTCCACCCTATATCTTCTCCCTCTTTTCTGTATACCCCCTACTCCTGCTCCCTATTCTTCTAATGACCTCAGGTTAAATACTGTTGTAGTTTGAACTTCCCACTCCTATTTCCAAAGTAACTGGACCATTGTACAAAAAAAACACTTTTACCTCTTGTGTCACCCCTATTTCCTCATTGATTGTAAGCTGTTGAGAGCAGGGCCCTTACTAATATTGTTCAAATTGTGTATTAGTTTAACATGGTATGTAATGTCTGATTTTGCTGGTAAATGCACCTTCTGAGCTATAAAGTGCTGCGGAATATATGTGCATTATATAATCTCTTCAGGCCTCAGGGTGCACAGAGTTGGTATGGAGGGGGATCGGAATCCAATCCCGCTCAATACATGGTGGGCGCTGGCTGTCTTTGACAGCTAACAGCCACCCATAACAGCTGCGATCAGCATAAATGCTGATATAGCTGCTAACCCTTTAAATGCCACAGTTAACTCTGAGAGTGGCATTTAAATGTGCCAATCAGTGTTCGGGCTTCCACCCCCCCCCCCCCCCTCCCTGAGTTTGTGAGATGTAATTTTTGCTATGGCAGCCTGGGGCCTTCTGAAGGTTCCAAGGCCTGCCATGACTGATTACAAGCCAAGCCACATCTTTATAGATTGCCTGTTAGAACGCAGTATAACACAATACTATGCATTATACTATATGAGCAATAAAATGGTTGTAAGTCCAAATTCTCTATGGGTAGTTAAAAAAGTTTTATTAATTTTTAGAAAAATAAGGGCAATAAAAGTTTAACAACCTTTTCCCATATTTGTAATTTAAAAAATCAAAACAAAATGTCCCAAAAACATTTTTGGTATCGCTGCATCCATAAAAGTCCCATCTATCAAAGAAATACTTTATTTATCCCACATGGTGAACGTCGCTAAAAAAAAAAAAATACACAACCCCAGACTTGTGCTTTTTTTGATCACCCCATCTCCAAGAAAAAATGTAATAGAAAGCAATTTAAAAGTCATATGAACTTCAAAATTGTACCCATAGAAACTACAAGATATACTGCAAAAATGAACCTTCGCATAACTATATCAACGTAAAAATAAAACGTTATGGTCATCAGAAAATGGTGGCAGAAAATAAAGCAATATTTTTTTCAAAAACATTATAGTTTTTAACACTAGTACAGCAAAAAAAACCTATATAAATTGGGTATTGTCATACCGAAACATAGAATAAAGTTATCATGTCACTTTTAAGAGTTTTACATTACATTATATGGTATATTAAATAGTCTCATTGAAAAATAAAACTTGTCCTACAAAAAACAAGCCCTGAGACAGCTACATCAATAGATAAATAAAAGAGTTATGTTTTTTTCAAAGGGGGAAGGAAAAAAAATAAAAATAAAGAGGGAGGCATGTAATGTCTGATTTTGTTTATACATGTCCAGGGGCATTACTATAGGGAATGCAGAGGATACAGTTGCAACCGGGCCCAGGATCCTTATGGGGGCCTATAAGTCCCATATTCTCTATATAGGGATCCCAGTGCTATGAATAAAGTATTCTAGTGATGAGGCCCTATTAAAAATTTTACATTGGAGCCCCAAATCTTCAAGCTACGCCTCTGGGTATGGGTACAGATGAAGGGGGGGAGCAGCTGAACTTTTGCACCTGGGCCCCAAAGCCTTTAGTTACGCCACTACATGTAGCTTCTGATCTGTAAAGGCTGCCAAGTATGTTGGCATTATTTATAATTTGGATAACCCCTTTAAGGTCATTTCAAGTGGATTGGATTTGCCTAAAGCTGTCTATACACATTAGGTTGGTCCGACCCACCAACAATCTAATGTAGATCTGGTCCTCTTGATAGCAAAGGTAAGGAAACAAGCATCAGATATGTCGGATATAACATACTCAATCTTTTAGGGCTTAGTCACACGGGCCCATTGGCGCCTGTGTTACTGCATGTAGGAGACGGCCGCACTTCAAGATGGATGTCTCTCTGCAGCGCTGAGAGAAAGAACATGTGACCAGCTTCATTGCCGGTCATGTGTTTTTTCTTCAGCGGTGCGGGGGGTCGTCCGTCTTGAAGTACGGCCGTCTTCTTCCTGCAGTGAGGGCTCAGTCAGACGGGTGCATCGGCGCCTGTGTACAGGTACCGATGCGCCCGTGTGACTAAGCCCTCATTCAAATAGAAAGTAAGCAGCTGTCAGTAGCATTTAGCAAAAGAGCAAACAAGGGTAACTTTGTCCGAAATAGGCTACTATCCAATGGCAGTAGGAATGACAATCACAAAGTAATTCCCTAATATAAAGGTATTATGTGCATTAGACTTTTTTACATCAGTCAAATTCTCTCTCGACTGTGCAAATCTGAGCGATAATAGTTCAGAGTAACGATAATTAATTAGCTTTTTGTTCGTTGTTCACTTCGTGCAGGCATAAAAAACAAATGATGATCGGCCTGTTCATCCATTCACTGAGTGATTATTTCTTCTGTGTGAAAGCACAAGAGCGATAATCACTGGAATGACGGTTGTCCTGTATAATAGGAACCTTAGGCCCCTACACACGAGCATAAGCATACTGCGAAATGCACGTACAAAAAAGAGTAATTGGAATGATCTAATTGAAAATGGGTTCTATTTTCTGCATGTTGTGCGCACAAATATGTTCATGTGAAGGAGCGATTACTCCTTGCTTCAATGCAGGCACCATCTGAACAATACAGACACTATTTTCAGAATGAAGATGCAGTAAGAGTTGTTTCATTTTGTTGATTGCTCTGCAGCACCTCCACAGTTCTCAACCAAAATATGAATACAGGCTGTCGTTTAACCCATTAAGGACCAAGCACAGTAAATTTATGGTGCTTGGTCCTGGGCTTTAATTCTAGATGATAGTAAAAATACAACATGGGATTAAAGCCCCTGCTTCTGCAATCAATCAGAAGAATGTCGGGTTGTCAGCTGTTAGTCACAGCTAATAACCTGCAGGAGGGAGAAGTGGTTTTTAACCCCATCTGACTCCTCCTTTCTTTAGTACACAGCACTCAATGAGTGCTGTGTACTAAAGAGTGAAAGTGCAAGTGTTTATTCCACTATGCAAGCTGGCAGTCCCGTGACCACCTACAACAGCAGAGCTGCAAGCTTGTAGCAGACCCTGATCAGCTCTGCAAGTGACTATTGTCACTACAGCAGGATGTTTTCCCTGAAACTGGGGCTTCTATGGATGCCCCTGCTACAGTGAAAAAATGCCAAATTTAAGAAAAAAAAAGACCATGTTAATGTCCCCCAGATGTCTTATATGACATCATGGGGGACATTGATAGTGAAAAAATTATTGCTTAAATAAGTAAAACAAAATTACAGAATAAAATAAAAATATATACCTAAAAAAGAAAATTACCCGAAGCCAACGCCAACAAAAACCGTCGCTATAAGCGCCCTGTAATCCCAAACCATACATATTATATATCAAAATGTCCGAAACAAAATGAGGAACCCATACCTTATTTTAGTGTAAATATACTATTTAAAACAAAAAAAAACTATAAATATTAAAAAAGCTTTTTTTAGCTTTTTACCCCCAATGAAACTAAAAAACGGGAAAAAAGATATTAAAAAATAGCCTTATATGTCATGGGAAAAAAACGTTGCAAAAATATTTTTGGTAGCTGAAGGAAAAAAAATAGGGCAGTAAAACCACCACATGGGTAAAATCCATAAAAAGTGTCTGCTCCTTAAGGTACAAAACAGCCTGGTCCTTAAGGGGTTAAAAAGTAGACTATGATGAAATCCATAGACTGTACAACAATTTATATGTGAATAATCCATTTTCCTGTCCATTTCAATTCCTGTCACTAAAAATTGGAATAATGATATTGTTATTTTAAATTAATAACTTTTCCTAATAGGTTTAAAGGGGATTTGTAAAATAAAATGACGTTTGCTGGGATAATAATGTAGACAAATACCAGCTAATTATGTGTGGAAGTCTTCTTATTATGTTAACTGGCTTAAAAGTAGCCTAGACATTTCTCTGTGTTCTCACGTGCTAATTAATCTCTCTTATGCTTTACACTCTTTGATATGTTTCTGACCGCCCTGGATTTCCTATAACTGCAGCTCTCCAAGACAACTTTGATGTGTTGATGCTCTTCAGCCAAGATTCATGAAAGGAATATCCGCTGGAGCTGGGAACAATAAATTAATCTTGCCATGTAATGCTTAGGTCCAAAATGATGTGGAAACTAGACCATGATATATGTGGCTGATCATTCATATAGATCAGGGTTACCAACTGTTCGGAAATATCTGGACAGTCCATAAAAGTAGGGCACTTTTTTCCAGTGTACTTTAAAATCTTAGATGTGTCTACTGCTTTTTTGAGGCTGGTGGTACTTGAGCAGGTTATTATGACTGTAATTATCATCCTTTAACGACTACCTGTACACGCTGGTAAAAAGTTCATATCTATAACTGAGCTGTAGACATGAATCACTTATAATTTTTATCATGGTTTTTCCAATGTGTGTGTAAAAAATGTCTGTCCGTGATTTTTTGATAAGTTGTCCAGAAAAATGAAAAACTCAGGTTGCCAACCATGATATAAATGGGATATGGTTAGAAATGAGCGACCATACTCGCTAAGGCAAACTACTCGAGCGAGTAGTGCCTTATTCGAGTACCTGCCCACTTGTCTCTAAAGATTCGGCTGCCGGCCCGGGTAAGAGGTGAGTTGTGGCGGTGAGCAGGGGGGAGGAGAGAGGGAGAGAGAGATCTCCCCTCTGTTCCTCCCCGCTCTCCCCCGCCGGCAGCCGAATCTTTAGAAACGAGTGGGCAGGTACTCGAATAAGGCACTACTTGCTAGAGTAGTTTGCCTTAGCGAGTATGCTCGCTCATCTGTAGATATAGTCATGTTTGCAATCAATATATAGTATTGTACATGTGAGCATAATACAGACAAGATATCTTATATCATATGTCTCTTTGTACTATTCAGTACTTTTTGGTTCTGTTATATATATATATATATATATATATATATATATATATATATATATATTCCTGGTTATCCTTCATCTTCCAATTGAAAATAGAAATCAGTTTACTTTGCGACACACTATTGTGTTGCTCTTTAGACCTGCGGCAAGCTAGAACTCCATGTATGTAAATGACATCAAATAGTATAACTTTACTACATCATGCCAACTGTCCCAGGCTGTGAACTACTTGAAGAACAGAACCAGAGGCTTTTCGTGGGACAGGAGAGGTCAGTTTAATGTATTTTTTTATTGGCACTATTACCAGATAAGAGGCTTGGGTGCAGCATAAAGGGGGCATTATCATTATGTATGGGGCCTACGAGCAGCATAAAGGGAGCAAGGGAGCATTATTATTATGTATGGATGGAGCTTGTGGGCATTATGTACGTGGGGCAGCACAAAGCGAGACATTACTACTTTGGGGGTACTATTACTTTGCATGGCACTGGGAGGAGGAAGCATTATTAATATCTGGGGCAGGAGCAGTGTTTGTGTAGAGGTAGGGAAAAGGTGGAGTGGGTGCTGGACTAAATTTTGCACTTATAAATTGTGGCTATGAGAAATCTACATGGCGATCTGGACCTAATGGAGAATAAAAGTGAATGTAAGCGACTCCAAACAAAGAGGAGATTACCTGGCATCAGTGGAAGTAACTGTACTGCAATTACTTATGCAGTCTGTAAAATTCCTGTGTAGAACTGATATATATCCCAATATGTTCATTGTATGTGGGTTATATTTGTCTTTAAATAGTGGCTTTTATTAAGTATAGTATTTAGTATATTATTCAGTCACTATATAGTGGTATCGTCGGTAATATGGCTTTTGTACAGTGAATTTTATTCACAGTGACAGTATGAAGGAAATATTATTCAGTCACTATGTTGTTAGAGATGGTCTAGTGGTCATGCTGTGTCTGTATTATTTGGCCCTTTTATAGTGGTATTATTAGTAGCATTGGCCTAATATACAGGGTTCTGTTCAGTAACAGTATGGAATTATTAATTGGTAATTGCATTATGGCTTTATTTGTTAAATGTTTGACTGCATTATTTATATGTATATCATCATACATACAAAATGTATATTCATTTTTGATGAGGGGGCTTATGTCTATACAGAACATAGCAAAGGCATTGGGGATCACATGTAAGATGGTTGGAAAAGTTAACACTACAAGCTAAGGAAAAAAATGTGTATTTTATAGGGTCTGGCTAGGTATATTGTGTAGAATGCTGTTGATAAGAAAATGTCATATTTCCAATGTTTATAACAGTGAATGCCAGTAATACTGCTAATTACTAGGGGTAATGCTATAATTGGTACAATATTTGGGCAACTGTTGCATGTGTATTAGCATATCTAGTAATGTTAAGTAAAGTACAGATGTACACTAACATTGTGTTATAGTTACTAGCATAATTAAAAGAAATGCCTTTAAAGGGGTTGTCTCACGCTGAAACGGGTTTTTTTTAAATTCAATAGGCCCCTCGTTCGGCGCGAGACAAACCCGATGCATGTGTTAAAAAAAAAAAACGGGTAGTACTTACCCGAATCCCCGCGCTGCGGCGACTTCTTCCTTCTTCTTACTTACCTTAGTAAGATGGCCGCCGGGATCTTCACTGTGAGGTCCATTGCCGATTCCAGCCTCCTGATTGGCTGGAATCGGCACACGTGACGGGGCGGAGCTACAAGGAGCAGCTCTCCGGCACGAGCGGCCCCATTCAGAAGGGAGAAGACCGCACAGCGCAAGCGCGTCTAAAATCGCCAGAAGAGGCGATTTTAGACGGATCCATGGAGACGAGGATGCCAGCAACGGAATAGGTAAGTGAATAACTTCTGTATGGCTCATAATTAATGCACGATGTATATTACAAAGTGCATTAATATGGCCATACAGAAGTGCATAACCCCACATGCTTTCATGAGACAACCCCTTTAATGATGATGGATGTAGTATAGGATAAATGCTGCAAAGGTAGTGTAGACGTAGCTTGAGAGGGTATGGTATGATGTAACTGTGTATTATGCAACTAATGGTTCAAGTATAGTGTATGTTGTTTATTGTTAACTGTGCAGTTGGATGTTTGTAATGGTCATGGACTGTACGAGTTGTGTTTGTTGTCTCAATCCCAGACCCAGAGACCATTGGAGGGTGTACAGCACTGGTCACCATGCTGGGCTGGACCTGTGAGTCAGTGGACGAATGAGAGGACACATTGTGTCCTTCAGGGTGTTGCCAAGTGAAGTTTAAAATATGGGGTATAGCATGAAAATTCTTACTGTTGTTGTATAGTTGAAGTGATGAAGGGCATGAGTAAGCATGACAGTCTGCTGCAAGGCTTGAGTGACAAGGCCTGAGAAGCCCTGAAAGCCTGTGCAAGTGGTTGGGAGCAGCCAAGTCCTATGAGCTGTGAGAGCATCCCTGGAGCCTCTTGTCTGAAGGAATGTGCCAACCATAGAAGCTGAGGTGGCTCCAGTCATCTTCTGCTGTGTTACTGAAAGCGAGAGAGAAAAAGACATCCACCAAAAAGATTGTGAGTGTCAAAGCACTGTGTATAGTGTTGAATGTCTATAGTGCCACGAGAGAGCTGTCTAAAGCTAAGAGACTATGTGCAACTTAAGTGGCTTGCAACCAAGTAACTGTGCTTATGCGAGAAGCTTGCTAATTAGAGTTGAGCGAGCGTACTCCTAAGGCAAACTACTCGAGCGAGTAGTGCCTTATGCAAGTACCTCCCCGCTCGTCTCTAAAGATTCGGGTGCCTGCGGGGGAGAGCGGTGAGTTGCGGGAGTGAGCAGGGAGGAGTGGGGGGGAGAGAGTGAGAGAGAGATCTGCCTCTGTTCCTCCCTGCTCTCCCCCGCCGCTCTCTGCACCCCTCGGCACCCGAATCTTTAGAAACGAGCGGGCAGGTACTCGCATATGGCACTACTTGATCGAGTAGTTTGCCTTAGCGAGTATGCTCGCTCATCTCTATTGCTAATATATACTGGACCTGTACTTGTGTTAAAGACTGAGACTTGTTCCTACAAAGGCCAGCAAGCCGTAACAGTGTTCCTAAAGAGAAGTCCATATTGTTAAACTGTTCAAATCTGTGTCACAACATTCTGAAACTATGTAACGATTCAAATGAATGTATCGCTGATTAGGCCACCAAGTAAAGGTCCATTTACACGCAAAGATGATCGCTTCAAATTCATCAGAAACTCACAGTTTTGAGCGATCGTTTTGCATTAAATACTAATGGGTTAATCGGACGATTAAGAGCTAACTAGCTTCATTTACATGTATTTAGAAAATAGCAGGTGGTCTGTTCTCTAAATACGTCTTATTCTTCCTGCATGTTGGGGTTTCCCACACACAAATCAAAAGAACATGATGGAGGTCCAGGCCCAAAATTAGCATGCGGCCCGGAGGATTCTAGTGATGCATGAAGTGATATGACATGAGGACGGAAATGGAGGCTGCAGAACCAAAGCATGATAGTTAAAACTGTAGATTCAATAATTGTTATAAGAAATCTGATTCAGGCAGTTTAAAAAGTATTATAAGTGAAGCAAAGGTAACACATCCAAATGTTGGTATAAGAAGTGTAATTGCTCCAAAATGTATATATTACTGTAACACTCAACAAGAATCATAATATATGAACATGTTTTCCACAATTATTATGCAGATATACTTTTCATGCAAATTATCTCTCATTAAACTGTACAAAGCACTGAAGCTTTTAACAATTTCCCAGCAACAAAAAAGGACAAAAGAAATGGATATTCAGCTCACAAAGACAAATATAAAACATGAAAACAAATATATTGTGTTTTACTATGAATTTGAATGGAGGAGACAATAAGCTATCATTAGGTTCCATGCAGACCTTTCATTTTATGATTACTCTTCAGTACACACGGCTCACGATTGATATTAATTCTCATTATTTGAAGGATCGAAGATTGTTTTTTTTTAATAAACCATTTTATGAACATTTCATACACAATGTAACAATCAAGTTCCACTGAACACTCAGAGAAATTAGTAAATAACAAAACCTACCAATAAATGAGCGTAATTTAATTGTGTGTAACAGCTCATGGTAAATTGATGTATTTTCAAGACCTGCAAAATGTTTGTTTGTCTGTAATAAAATAATTTACAGAGGCTGTGCTGCTTCTGCATCCTACAGCAATTGGCTGTTACTAGAGATGAGCGAGCACCCAAATGATCGGGTCCGCGTTATTCGAGTCTAGCTTTTCGGAAAATTCGAGAGCTCTACTCGAGTAACGAACCCCATTGACTACAATGGGAGACTCTAGCATTTTTGTATGTGGGACGCCGGGTCCCGAGCTTTTTTTTTTCTTGGTTCGTTCTCTCTCTCTCTCTCCCCCCTGCCTGCCAGCCAAAAAATTTGCCATTGACACACGCGCTGCGGCGGGGAGGGGCCAAAACAGGCACGTCACAGCAGGTAGGAGCCAAAAACTGGGGCGGGGTCGAACACGGCATGATGCTCGTTCGAGTAACGAGCACCATCGAGTATGCTAATACTCGAACGAGCATCAAGCTCGGCAGAGTACGTTCGCTCAGCTCTAGCTTTTACCTAGCTGTAATGCGACTCTCTGTTCTCCCTCATAAATGGGGTCTCCAATGGGGAACACCTCTGTATGTTGTCTATATGCCGTATATGTACAGTGAGTATCATGACAATTATCGGATCTGCTTGATAATAAGAATGATTTTGCTAACATAATTTTATGTAAGGCCTCTTTCACACGGGCTACAAAATCGCGCTACATGTGCAGCCCATGGTTTCCAATGGGTTCTTTCAGGCTACAAAACATCTCTCATGTGAAAGAACCCATTGGAGACCATGGGCTTCACATACATGCGTTTTGTAGATATGATTTTGTAACGAGATTTGTAGCCCGTGTGAAAGAGGCCTAAGATTATACATAAAGTTATAGTATTTTTCCCTCTGTATGTGTTTCTAAGCCCATGCTTAAAAGCTTTAAAAAAGGCCACTGCACAGAAAGGGCAATTGTATGATAGAATTACAACATTTACTTATGTATTGTCCTTTGACAGCTGTGAGAAAATGTCAAGAAAACTCCAGTCAAAGCAATGACTAAGTCTTTGTGGCTTGAAACATTTAAGCTAATTATGATAAACTGCTTTTGGTTTTGATGCTGGAAATTATAAAATTAATGTACTTTTATGTTGAACTTTGAATGATCAGAAACTCAGTTCACACCCAAAGCATGTTTCTAAGTCAGGGCCTGCTTTGGACAAAGTTTGACCCTGGGCAAAATTAAAAGTGATACTTCAAATGCTGAAAAATTATACCATCAACACCCATATACATATATTATATGGCATAGTCATAGTCTCTATACAAAGACTAACAATACTACCAATAATACCACTATACAAGGCCCAAATAATACTGCCAGGCCATAACTGTTCCCATTACCACTCAATAATGACTGTTATGTATATCATATATCAAAAGGGAATCCTCTAAGTTAGAGCGTGAGATGGCATCTCAGTACGAACGCCTGGAGGCAAGCTACGTCGCAGACCCAACCGACGAACGCAGAGAACAGTGGCTAAGGCAGGGCAGGCAATACCTAATCCACTTACAAGAGAAGGCCCGTAGAGCATCCTTTTTTGTTAAACAGCGATTCTACGAACTTGGCAACCAATCCAGTAGCCTACTGGCCCACTTGGTGCATCAAAATTCGTTATCGCCGTAGATACTTCGTATCGCATCTGAAACAGGAGAGATTCTCCATGAAAAGAAATCAATAGGAGCACGATTCCAATGCTTCTATAGAGACCTCTATGCCACTGGATTTCAGGCCACACAACAAGAGCTAACGAGCTTCTTATCCAACCTCAGCTTCCCTACACTCACTCTGCACCAACAGATCCTAATAGACACCCCATTCACATTGACCGAACTCTTGGAAGCACTCCAGGAGATGTCCAGTGGTAAAGCCCCAGGCCCAGATGGCCTACCAGTGGAGGTATATACAAAATACCAAGAGCTACTCTTACCCACACTACTTGAGACTTACAACGCCGCCTATGGCAAAAAGTCACTGCCCCCATCCTTCTATGAGGCTACAATCGTACTTATTCTGAAACCGGGAAAAGAAGCTTTAGACTGTGGCTCATATAGACCCATTTCCCTCCTCAATTCGGACTATAAACTTCTGACAAAAATGCCGGCCCGACGTCTTAACAGCGTCATTCTAGACCTAATACACCCAGACCAAACCGGATTTATGCCGGGTAAATCCACAAGAGAAAACCTGCGAAGGGTCCAAATAGTAACGCAGGTTGTATTAGCAGGGAAAATGGATTGGGCCCTGGCCTCACTAGATGCAGCTAGAGCCTTCGACTCCATTGAGTGGCCCTTTGCTGCTCCAGGTGCTTAAGAGATTTGGGTTCGGAGACCGTTTCATTCAATGGATCTCTTTAATTTACAAAACACCTGTGGCAGCGATTTCAGTGAATGTCACCTATTCTTCGTACTTCCCCCTGTGTAGAGGTACGAGACAGAGTTACCTCCTTTCTCCACTTCTCTTCGCCCTGGCCATGGAACTGCTGGCTATTATGCTCCAGACATGTCCTCTGTATCACGGGTTTTAAAATAGGAGATAGGGAGGATCGTGTGGCGTTATACGCTGATGATCTGATGCTTTTCATGTCAGAACCAGCGACCTCCCTCCCCCACGCCATGGACATCATTAATAAATTCAGATCCTACTCAGGTCTGTATATCAACTGGTCAAAATCTGCCTTAATACTAGTCTCTGCACAGAACCCCCTACGGCTCACTGACTCACTGTGTGGCCTACAAATCTCTAACGACTTTAAATATCTAGGTGTCCAGATTATCAACACAATTTCCCGAACCCTGGATCTAAACATATACCCACTAATAGACCTCTATAGATCTAAATTTAAGTTGCAGGCCGTATCAACCTGATTAAAATGATAGTGCTACCAAAGTGCCTCTATACCTTGCAGCACATCCCCATGCCGGTTCCGATGAGATTTTTTCGAACTATGAACTCTCTCATGTCTTCCTTCATATGGGGAAGTTCCTGCCCAAAACTTAAGCTCTCTACACTTCAGAGACCCAAGAGCAGCACCGGGTCGGCACTCCCAGACCTATTCCTATACTACTTAGCTGGTCAATTGATACACCTAAAATGTTGGTTGAATGACAGCCCACTGCCCAACTCAGAGGCTCACCTGGCTCAGGCTCTAAACACCCCCAGCCTTTGGCCAGTGCTGGAACTCCCCACGACAGTAAGGGGCAAAATACTACCCATCCACAGACTGGCTATGCGAGTCTGGCGCCAGGCTAGAGAGGTGAATGAGTTTTCCGACGTCGCCACCGACATGCCGCTGTGGAGGAACCCTGGGCTGGGGGAGCTGTGGTTACTAACCAACCTAGAGGTATGGGAACAACATGGGATAGCTTGGTTAGGTCATCTATATAACTCTAATATCCTGTTATCTTTCGAGCAACTCCAGACCCAATACCAAATACCCCGAACCCACTTTTACAAATACTTACAGATCCGACACGCGCTTCAGACGCAATTCCCACCCACGAGTAGCACTATATCCCACTACCCTTTAATCGGAATACTAAGATCGCAAGGGCCCCGGGGACTCATTTCGACACTATATTCCCATCTAACAACTTCAAAAGCTGCTCAGGAAATCCCTCCCGCCCTAACTAAATGGAAGTCCCTGATTCCAACGCTGACGGAAGAAACTTTCCAAGAGGTACTAGAATCGCCCTTATTTGTCTCTCCCTCAGCAAATAATAAAATGACCCAATTATACATAGTCCATCAATGCTATCTCACCCCGGTGAGATTACATAAGATGGGCAGGAACCCAGCCACACATTGTATCAGATGTACTTGCACATATGCAGACTTCTGGCATATGATCTGGGACTGCCCGTCAATCCGATCGTACTGGGGCGAAGTCATAAATCTGCTCTCCGCAGTCCTTGATATCCCGGTTCCCGCCACCCCAGAAATCTGCCTTTTCGGCATTCTTGACGAGGAGCAATGGCAACACTACGACAGAATATTCCTACGAGAGGTCCTGTTCTTAGCTAGAAAGGTTATCGCGATGAGATGGATGGACCAGAGGGGCCCAACTTTGGCAATGTGGAGGAAAACTACTAATTCAATTATACCCTACAACAACCTAGTTTATAAAGCCCATAATTGTCTGGACAAATTCCAAAAGGTGTGGGGCCAATGATGCGACTTGTCGCTGACCCTGTTTCCTCCGCAGCCGCTCACCTTAGCCATATCGGCATTACAAAGAAGACAGTAAAATCCTGGGGGAGTCATGGCTGGGTCGGAGGGCTTGATTCCCGCGCTCGGTCACCCACCTGGAGTGCAAATATATATATATATATATTGTCTTCTTCCTTAAAAATAAAATTCCTGGATAACCCTGTCTATGCACCGTAATATACCTGCTTAATAACTATATTTCGATGTAAAGGTATACACGTTCACTTACGAATATTCCTGTAACAAACATATGCTCTAACATATGCCTTAGCACTGCTGCACCTCATCCTATAAAGCTCTCATCACTTCTCCCCACCTACTCATCCCTTCTATTTCCACTCCTGAGTGACGAAACGCACCAGATACTGTATACACTGCAAGGCGCAGGGCTGACTTACCCCTAACCCATGTATAAGACTTTGTACTGCATAATGTTTCTGTTTTTTGTATTTGACATGCTGTTAACTTGTCAATAAAATGAGTTAAAAATACATAAATAATGACTGTTATGGAAAACCAATACTTCAACTGACATCTGTTAGTCACATAATAATCTCACAGCCTAAGAATTAAAAAAGTTTATTTTGAAAAAGAACAAAGTGATTTAAAGAGAAAAATAAGAAATTAAAAGAAGAATACAAGGCCACAGAGATTTTTGCTGAGAAGTAGTGAGAGAATCCAGCCTCTGCTCCGCAATTGGGGGTTAGGTCTCGTTCACGCGAGCGTGGATTTAGTGCATTATGTGAAAAGATTGCGTCTAATAGAACCAATGGTTTCCAATGGAAGTGTTCACATGAAGGAATTTTAGACACTCAAAATACTCACACCTAACAAAGATAGGAAATACGACTGCAATGGACGAATCTAAGGTCCGTGCTGCGAGAAAAGATTGGACCTGACCTATCTTTGGTGCGTGATGTGTGGGAGTCTCCGTAGACTCCTATGGGAGCTGGATAACACACAGCATGCAGCTCCGATCACGTGAACAGGCAATTTCACAGATAATTAAGCATAAGACTTAATAGCCTGAAATCACCCGTTCACTTGATTTTTAGTGCAGTATAGCCACATCTTTTCACGTGCCTATACTGCGCTTAAACCACGCTCGTCTGAACGAGGCCATTCTGGCACAATGCCAACAAGAACCTTAAGGCCCTTTTAGACACAACGATTTTCGCTCAAAAAACGCTCAAAGCCATCTTTTGAGCGATAATGGCTGTGTCTAACTACACTGACATTGTGCAGTTTTTGTTAAGCCATCGCTGATTGCTGATCTTTCAGCATGCTGAAAGATCAAAGATCAGTTATCAGGAATTCACAATGGGATACAGCTGATACTATTGTTTCCCTGAAGACAGGCAGGGAATGAAGAACAGAGTGGCACAGCTGTGTTCTTCATACCCCGCTCGGAGCGCTTGGCTGTATAACAGCCAGGCGCTCCAAGCGGGGAACAGCTGGATGCAGAAGACAAGCGGTCTCGCTTGTCTTCTGCATCCCCTACTCGGAGCGCTCGGCTGTATAACAGCCGGGCACTCCGAGTGGGGAACAGCTGGATGCAGAAGACTAGCAGCCCCACTTGTCTTCCGCATCCCCCGCTCGGAGCGCAAGGTGATCACTCAATGTTTGAGCGACCACCTTGCGCTGTAAGCACACAATGATTGTCGTCAAAAATCAGTCAAAAGATTTTTTGAGCGATAATTGTTGAGTATAAACCAGGCTTTACATATTGATTTGTCATTTATGAGTTAATATAATTAACACATTCTTAAAGGTCCTTTTAGACGGAACGAATGTCGGGCAAATGATGCCCGACATTCTTCCCTGTGGTGTGTGCTCGCTCCCGTGCTGTTGCACAGGAGCTAGTAGCGCTGCCTCGCTCACAGAAAGGCCGGCAGGGGGCGGGGAGGCTGCTGGAGATTTCTCTCCTCGCACTCCCCGCCCCTCTCCATTGACTTAACATAGCGGGCGTTCAGTACTAAACAGCTGCTATTTACACTTGCACACAGTTTTTGAAGGAACTTGCTGGGAAGGTTTTTCCAAACACCTTGGAGAACTAACCACAGTTCAGTAATTGTAGGTTTGCTCCAATCCTTCTGTCTCTTCATGTAAGCCCAGACAGACTTGACGTTGAGATTAGGGCTCTGTGTGGGCCATATCATCACTTCCAGGACTCCTTGTTCTTCTTTGCACTGAAGATAGTTGTTAATGACATTGGCGTTATGATCTTGGTGCAGAAAAAATAAATTTGTTAATCAGCTTTCTACTTTTTGAAAAAAATTCTTACTTTGTAAGAAAACTTAAAACTTTTGCACAGTACTGTATGTAAAAAGAGACAACATCCATTTGGGCATGTAGTTATCAACAGCATAAAAAATAATACATGGCATTTTGATCCCCACAGGGTTGACAAAGACTCCTGTGTGGATCAAAACATCACATGCTATTTTGTATGCTGGATAACTAGTGAATGTTTCCTCACCGTCCACCAGGATGGCGGCTGTCACTTTCTACATAATTTGGTCACCATGAAGACTTCTTCTAGCCATGACTTGTGTCTTCAAAGTTTGCTGTGCAGACATCTTTGGCTTCTCACTTTCTCAGCACTCTCCTTACCTTTTACCAACCTACTTAAACTCTCCATTCTGCTAATATCTCCAGTTCTGTACTTGTTGCGGTGCATCTGCTTATATTAATTTATGTGTTATATAGCACAGTGCCCCCATGTAGTTTATTAAGAAATAATGGTGTCATAACTATAGTAACCCACACATACCCTAAAAGTACTACATGAACAGCATCCCTGAAAACTATGATGCCAGATAATGATCAGAAAACTAATAGTGGCAAACAGGTAATACTGCACATTGTGGCCCAGAAATTAGTTGTGCCCCAAACAGTAATAGTGCACCACACAGTAAAAGTGTCCCCCTTTGAGTCCTGCAAAGTAACAGTTCCATCTTTATACCCCACACAGTTATAGTGATCTTTTCAGTGGCCACAAATAATAATAATGCCCATTTTAGTCTCCGCACAATAATAGTGCTTCTCTTAGTGCCCCACACAGTAATAATGCCCACCTTTATGCTCTTACAAAGTTATTATGTCCACTGTTATGTCACTACAAAATAAAAATGCTCCCTTTGTGCCTTCTACACAGTAATAATACAGTATTGAGAGTAATACTGCCCCCTTTCTTCCCACACACAGTAATGATGCATTTTGCCCCCTACACAATTAAAAAGGTCCACTTACTGTATGTACGTTTTACAAAGTGCCCTTTTGTGTCACCAAGAAAATAATACAGGTGCACATTTTCTTCGTGCAGTGGCGCAAATAATAATAATAAAACTCTATTTCTGCCCAAAAAACAGTAATAACAACCCACTTTGTGCCTTCACATAATACAAATGTCTACCTTTTTGTCTCCTAACAGGTAGCAGTGCCCCTTTTAAGAAATAGTGCCTTCAAATAGGCAATAGTGCCCGTTTTTACCTAGGATACAATAAAATTTATACTTAGCTTACCTCGATCCCCGACGAGTGGAGAAGCTGCCTGTGTAATTGGTGGTCCAATGCAAGCGGCGTGATGCATTGACAACATTGAAGCAACTGCTGATGTCCTGTTTATGATTCTGCTGTCTTGTAGGGCATATGCTGATTTAGCCTGTGACTCCCTGCTTTGTTGTAAGTTTCAGCTGCATCTGCATCCAGAGGGGATGGGGGCCAGAGGCCATTACCAACCCTGCTAAGTGTACAGTGGATATCAGAGTCACTGTGGACATCATAATCCCAGAGATTTTCTACAATATGCAAAGTGATAAAGTATACCATAATTTTTGTAGACTTTGACATGAGCCATAAAAAAACTCCATATGCTTCTGTATTATCAAAATACAAGAGTTTTATTCCAAGAGCCATAACTTTTCTATTTTTCCTCTGACATAGCTGTATGAGGGCATATTTCTTGTAAGTTGAGTTGTATTTTTCATGGTACCATTTAATATGCTATATAATGTACTGAAAATTTTTTTTCTTTGACAGGGTGGCGGGTGATTTAATTTCATGTGGCAGAAAAATGACACATGCAATTTATTCTGCAGGTCTGTACAATTATGGTAATACCAAATTTATGTAGTCTTTTTATGTCCTACTACTTAAGAAAAATACACTTTTTTTTACATAAAAATTAAAATTTTGTTGCCAAATTCTTAAACCCTTAACATTTTAATTTTTTTTTCATCTATTGCGCTGTGTATTGGCTTGTTTTTTGCGGGTTGTGCTGTATTTTTATTGCTGCAATTTTTGGCTACATACAACTTTCTATCATTGTGTTCTGTTTTTTTTACGGGGTTCATCAAGCGGGATAAATACTGTGATGTTTTTAATAGTTTGGACTTTTATAAGTGCAACAATACCGATTATGTGGGGATTTTTTGTTTACATTCTTGCAATTGCTTTAATGTCCTTTGACTGACTGCATGATGACCACTCTAGGGCACACTTACCAATCCAGAGCATGATGACCACTCAAGGGCTGAATATATGAGCAAAAAACTGGTATAATGGCGCAACCTTCCTGTGCAAAAATTCAGAGGACAAAAGAATATCATCCAATTTCTCTTTTATTATTACCAGCTGTAAAACGTGTTTTGAGGCACAAGGGCTCTTCTTCAGTTTTGCTGGGGTGAGTGTACCATGGCAGGTTAGCGTTCTGTCCAGCCGTGTAGAGAAATTTTCTAATATCAATCATTTTTTTCATTGAAAAGTCACGTTAAACATCACATTGATACATGTAGAATGCATTCAGGTGGGAAACACATTTCTTTTTCTTGTAAATTAATAAGATGAACTTGGGAGGGGAAAGGCTTGGGAAAGCTAGGGAGGAGGAGGGGAAAGCAGTATAGAATACATTTCCAAAACCAGTACATCCTATAAAGAGGAAGGAAGTATTCCCTACCAGGCTTCTTTGCATAGTGTTCCGAAGGATGTTAATTTTGAAGTACCCTGCTTATCCGAAATTAGGAGTATTCCCTTCTTCCTCCAGTTTTTAAATGACAGGTTGGGGATCAGAAGCTCCCAAGTACGGAATCACCCCTGCTTCCCGTGAGTAAGGGAATTCTTTTTTAAATAATGCAATGGAATGAATTTTCCATTGCATTATTTATGCAAGTAAAACCTGAGCAGCTAGATGTGCATGAATGGAAATCTATTCACACACAGCTGTAGTGCCCTGCGTGGTTTTAAGGGCCTGCTTTATTTTTGTGAAGCTCATTATTTTTATGGTATTTTGTTCTGTTGCAAATACAACAACTTCTGCTAATTTTATTTAGTTCCACACATGGAATTTTCATTAAGGAATGTGTGCAATATATTCTATCAGTGCAAAATAAATATAAATTCATTGTAAAGTAGATTAGTTACTACTTACTGGTAAAGCTTAATGCTCTTTAGTTTTTTCTGTATTGGCTGCATGGTGGCCTTTTAGTTTTGCTCCATTAAGACCGAGTTGTAAAATGTGACAGCAGCGTATCTGCATTGCTTTAAGTGTCAATAGAAAAAGTGAAACCAGATCACCCACACAAAACACTATGCTGGAATCTAAACAGCAATGGTGCAGGAAAGGGAGCCACCTTAGCCATGGATGGATCTAATTCCAAAACACAAGATTTCTTCTAGCACTCATATGAAGTTAAAAACAAAAGTTAGAATCGTAGAATGATAGAGTTGGAAGGGACCTCTAGGGTCATCGGGTCCAACCTCCTGCTCAGTGCAGGACACTTTTGTGTCATGCTTTCTGTTCTTATCCTGTAATATGTGTAACAAAGTCTCATAGACTTCATAATAGTAATGGTGAGTGTTAACATTGTGACAGATTTATTTCATATCCTTATCTGCACTATTGGATTGTCTGTGCTTCAGTGGTGCCAACAGTGCTTCCTAAAACAAGATCAAAAGGGTTACACACACGGCAAAAGTTTACATAACTACTATTATTAGAGAAAACAGGATAAGAAAAAATCCAAACACTTATTATTGGAGCCATCCAATCATTGGCAAGAAGTCGTATTCAAGAACAAATGTATTCTTGACACTTGGAATATGAATTTCAGATGGGTGAAGGGATATGGAAGTAATCCAATGCTATTTGTATAAACGACATCTGTTTGATATAGTAACATTATATGATATAATAAGTCATGGAAAATATGTGAAGGATTCTGAAGGAGAATCTATCTCCATCTGTCAATACAAGTTATAATAAGCCAAATTATATCATGCTAGTAAGGGATGAAAGAAGCTCTGGCTCGATATACTAGGTTTTTTACTGTACAGACATATATCAAGGATTATGCATTTAACACACATGTATAAACATAGTCATTTCTAGAGATCAACAATCATCTATGTGCCATGAGGGAAAACTGCCATCTTACTATTTACTTCTAATGCCTTGAATCTGCAATGTTCATATGGAAAGAATGAGGCTTTAAATTGTCCTGCTAGAAAGTGAGCTAAAATGAGAAAAAGTAAACATTCTAGCATGGTGAAAAGTGATAGTGATGAAATGGTAAAGTGTCAAATGATTATTTCACTGCCCTTCATTCATAGATTGCACACCAGCTATCAGGTTGGCAAAAGTATTAAGTAATTGGCATGTAATGACACTGTGTATTTCACAGGATTTTTACATGATTATGCCTGAGGAAGAATCCTGAGAGGTTTGAAAGCTCGCTATAACATCATGTATTTTTGTAAGCCATTAAAAGGTATCATATCTACAAGATTACTCAGTTTCTCTTGCTGGGAACATTTCACATGATTTGACATGTTATAGTAGATATTCTTGGAAGGCAACTGTTATTACCAAGTGTATGCAATAAAGGAACGCTGGAACTAGGAAAACAGGTAGGGAGAATGTTAGACTAGGGCTACATGGTGACTTTGGTTGTGACATGGGTTGACCAAAAATCGCAGTGTAGCCCTACAATCTCCTTATGTAATAGAAGTCAATGTGGGTCATGTTGTGACTTGCAAGTAGCTGTGACCTGCAGATCGCGAGAAACAAACTTCTCTGGACTTCTGCGAGTCATGGCTCTGGTTGCTTGCGATTAGCAACATCACCCATATTAACTACTATTAAATTAGGAGATCGCAGTGCTACAGTATGGTCGTTCATTGCACGGCCTGTGTTTTGTCCAAAGTCACCATGTAGCTCTACCCTTATTAACAATAGTGCACTGTGCGCAGTATGCCATTATTTCCCCCCTATTGGTATGTGCCAAAAACAGTGTATGCATTTCATTAAATTTGGTTCAAGCTTAAACAACATCAAGCTTTCCAGGATATTTCTTCATAAATAGGTTGTCATCTCTGTTATACTCTAAAGCAGTGGTTCCCAAATTTTTTCAGCCGTGGAGCTCTTTTTTGAAGCAAAATTTTCTCGTGGAGCCCCAAGGTGTGGTCAGGGGAGGGGCGTGGCTTATCACAACATATAATTTTTTACCTCCGTCATTATAAAAAGGACAGGGACGCTTAAAAATAAATGGGGAGTAACGCTGGAGCGCTAGATGGGCTATTGATATGCATTATGTTTAAAATTACCAGGCTGCGGAATTAAATCACGCACCACATGTCAATATCTGCATGGGTCTTGTGCAGATTGTTTTCACAGTGTGTGGTAAATTCCACAGCAAATCCACCCTGTATAGTAATAGGGACCCCCTATATTGATGGCCCCAGTAGTAATAGTGGCCCTCTATACTGGTAGCCCCAGTAGTAATCGTGACCCATATTTGCAGCCTCAGTAGTAATAGTGTCCCCTATTGCAGCACCAGTGTTAATAGGGTATCTAATTGCTGCCCTAGTAGTATTAGGGTCCCCCATCGCCCCCTCAATAGTAGTAGCATCCCCTATAGTAGCCCCAGTAGTATTAGCATCCCCCATATTGGCCCTAGTAGTAATAGTGACCCCCACAGTAGCCACAGTAGTAATAGTGGCCCCTACAGTGACCTCAGTAGTAATAGCATCCCCCACAGTGGTCCCAGTAGTAATAGCAACCCCCACAATAGTCCCAGTAGTAAAAGCAAACCCCCACAGTGGCTTCAGTAGTAAAAGTGACCCCCACAGTAGCCCCAGTAGTAATAGTGTCTCCCACAGTAGCCCCAGTAGTAATAGTGGCCCCTACAGTGGCCTAAGTAGTAATAGTGACCTCCACAATGGCCTCAGTAGTAATAGTGTCCCCCACAGTGGCCCCAGTAGTAATACAATCCCCCACAGTGGCCTCAGTAGTAATAGCGACCCCCACAGTGGTCCCAGTAGTAATAGTGACTCCCACAGTGGCCCCAGTAGTAATAGTGTCCTCCACAGTGGCCCCAGTAGTAAAAGTGGCTACTACAGTGTCCCCAGTAGTAATAGCGACCCCCACAGTGGCCTCAGTAGTAATAGTGACCCCCTACATTGGCCCCAGTAGTAATAGTGACCCGCACAGTGGTCCCAGTAGTAATAGTGTCCCCCACAGTGGCTCCAGTAGTAATACCATCCCTCACAGTGGTTTCAGTAGTAATAGCGATCCCCACAGTGGTCCCAGTAGTATTAGTGACTCCCACAGTGGCCCCAGTAGTAATAGTGTCCTCCACAGTGTCCCCAGTAGTAATAGTGGCTACTACAGTGCCCCCAGTAGTAATACCATCCCCCACAGTGGCCTCAGTAGTAATAGCGTCCCCCACAGTGATTCCAGTAGTAATAGCATCCCCCACAATGGTCCCAGTAGTAATAGTGACTACCCACAGTGGCCTCAGTAATAGCAACCCCCACAGTGGCCCTAGTAGTAATAGTGTCCCCCACAGTGGTCCCAGTAGTAATAGTGACCCCTACAGTGGCCCCAGTAGTAAACGTGTCCCCCACAGTGGCCGCAGTAGTAATAGCGACCCCTCCCAGTGGTTCCAGTAGTAATAGTGTCCCCCACAGTGGTTCCAGTAGTAATAGCCACCCCCACAGTGGCCCAAGTAGTAATAGTGACCCCACAGTGGCTCATTTAGTAATAGTGACCCCCACAGTGGCCCCAGTAGTAAAAGTGCCCCCCACAGTGGCCTCAGTAGTAATAGTGACCCCTCAGTGGCCCCAGTAATAATAGTAACCCCACAGTAGCCACAGTAATAATAAGAACTCCACAGTAATAACATTACCCCCTTGTAATAATGTTAACCCCCTCAGTAATATTTGCCCCACAGTAATATTAACCCCCTCAGTAATATTAACCCCACAATATCTCCAGTCATAAAAGCACACATTGACAACAGAGTGTGTGCCGGGATCAGCGTTGCAACGTCATTACCGTCGGAAAGCTGCGGCACCCCACCGGTAATTACTACAGTGGTGAGCAGCCATCGGCTGCTCACCATGAAGATCCTCGGTTGGAGCCCCTGACTGTCTCTTGCGGAGCACAGTTTGGGAACTGCTGCTCTAAAGCCTTGTCTGCTTTTTCTGACTCATCCAAAAGCTAAAGGTTTCATAAATGTGGCATTCAGGTCGAACACCATATTTTGTAACATATTAATGTCAGAATATTGGCATAGATAAACTGAAGAATGTGACTCACAGTGTGTTCAAAAATAGCTTAAAGTCATTGACCCATAAACATCATTTATCACCTATTCACAGCAATTGCTGGGATCCTCACAAATCACCAGAATGAGGGGTCCTGAATCCCCTGTGTAATCGGAAGGGCGGTCACGCATGACAGAGATAGCTGAGTGCTGTATTTCTACTCCATTGTGGTGAGCAATTTATTTGTATTGATCTAGTTTCCATACATGAGCCATTAATCTTGCCTGATCTGATGATTGGGGCTAATAGTCATTGTGCTTAATTTCACCAATGAATGCTTTTAATGATCGCAAGAACTTGTCATTGCTCAACTGAACAACTGGTGAAAAATCTAGTTATTCTTCGATTTTCTCAGAGTCATGTGAATTAACCCTAATGGTAACTGGTAAATAAAAAATATCAGATACATGTTCTGTCAGATGAGACAAATTGTAACCAGATCAATAGATCACGATGCGTGTGAGATGTTTTACTTGTGTAGTTTAGTCATGTTTTTTTCCAAAAATGTTGTAATCCCAGCAAAACTACAGCAGTTTTTACACAAATGCTGTGATCTTTTGCTGTGATTACAAAAATTGTGGCAAATATGTGACAAAAGATGTGGGCAAAAGAATGGTCCCTGTAGATACATCTTTAACTAAATCAGTTCACAATAATCTGCTTTAGGCGAGGATTACATGGCAACTTTAGTCACAATACAAGTTGCATAGCCAAAGATTACAGTGCAACTTTACCAGATTTAAACCTATGGATGTGAATATGGCCGCATTCTGGCTCATAAATTGCCATGACTGTCACCCGACAATCACAAGAAGTCTAAATCTACTAGATTTCTTGCAATCGTCAGGACATGGTTGCTCCAACTTCCAAGTTGCAGCACAACCTCATTTACATCCATTAGATTCCAATGTCACAAAGCTACACGGTGATCTTTGGCCACATATTCTGTTTGGAGGCTAAAGTAGTTGTTCAGCCCCAGCATTAAAGGGGTTGTCCCGCGCCGAAACAGGGTTTGTTTTTTTTTCAAACCCCCCCCGTTCGGCGCGAGACAACCCCGATGCAGGGACGTAAAAAAAAAACCGCTCAGCGCTTACCTTAATCCCCGCGCTCCGGTGACTTCTATACTTACCGGTGAAGATGGCCGCCGGGATCTTCTTCCTCCGTGGACCGCAGCTCTTCTGTGCGGTCCATTGCCGATTCCAGCCTCCTGATTGGCTGGAATCGGCACGTGACGGGGCGGAGCTACACGGAGCCGGCATTCTGCACGAGCGGCCCCATTGAAGACAGGAGAAGACCCGGACTGCGCAAGCGCGGCTAATTTGGCCATCGGAGGCCGAAAATTAGTCGGCACCATGGAGACGAGGACGCCAGCAACGGAGCAGGTAAGTATAAAACTTTTGATAACTTCTGTATGGCTCATAATTAATGCACAATGTACATTACAAAGTGCATTAATATGGCCATACAGAAGTGTATAGACCCACTTGCTGCCGCGGGACAACCCCTTTAAGGTCAAAGTCTGTGTGCAAACCTTGCCTGCACTATTATGTACAATAGTTGAACACTTTCTGAACTGACGCACTTAAACTCAACTTTGACACTCATTTTCTATTTAACTTATTTTCAGTGTCCTTGATCAGAAATATTCCTGCCTACAAAGGCCTAAAAGTACAAATGGTTGAAGAGTCAGGGAGATATGACTTCCTTAGTTTAATGAAATTAATCTCTGTACTGAAAAGGAGTCTGGGAACTGAAGGAGTGTTTAGAACTATTATATACAAGCTCAGCTGGAGAAAGAAAGAAATGCCAGACCTGTCTGCATGCTTGTCTGTGGGTGGTAGGTTGGGAATGTAGTGGACAATACTTAAGATAACAAAAAATATTTCCAAAATGTAGATTTACGTAATTGCCTTATGCAATTTCATAGGAACAACACAAACACAAAGTGTATGGTCACATGCTGCGTTTCTCTGTTGCTTTTCTTACTTTTTAAAAGCTTTTTAAAAGTTATCAAAAAATATTTTATTATTATTAAAAAATGCCACATGTGACATAGAAGAGGCAGCAGTGATAAAAGCTAAGTCCAAAGAATTAAAGGGGTATTACGGGCATTTACTATTGATGACCTATCCTCCTAATAGGTTATCAATAGTTGATCAGTGGGTGTCCACTGCTCTGTATCCCTGACAATCAGCTGATCCTCTGGCTCGCTAGCATTGCAGTGGGGAAGAATTGTCACAGCCAGAAATGTAATAGAAGGCATCGTTTCCATTGATTTCAATGGGAATGAAGCTCCCTAGTACGCTTCCGTCCCTGACTATTGATGTGGACATTCTTCCCTGCGGCACTGACAGTGTCCCACAGGATCGGGTGATTGTTGAGATTCCTGACCAGTGGACTACTGACGATTAACTGTTAATGATCTATTTTGAGGATAGGTCATCAATAGTAAATGCCCAGAATTCCCCTTTAACACAGTGGGGCAAATTTACTATTCAAAATTTGACGGTTGTCTGGAACAAATTGTGCCAGAATACTGTCTTACATTATTTGCTCCACATTTGCTATGAATGTTTAGACTTCGGACACGTTCTCCAAATTGTCAGAAAAAGGAACGTTGCTTAAATTGTCCTAAAAATGTTGGCACAATTTTTGGCGTAAAGTAAGCCAACTAATAGATGTTATAAACGTAGACTAGGCAATCTTAAAATTCAACAGATTTACCATCCAGCATGATGAATCTGGCCCATTTTAAGACTGTTTAAATTCGCACTGTCTAGCTTTTTGAGAATATTAATAAATGTGCCCCAATGTCATGTAGTTCTACCGGTATGTTATTTTATGGGTAAAACCGCATGGTGCAGTTGGCTAAACCACATGGTAAATCATGAGGCCATTGGCCAATGCAAGTGGCATGGTATGGCCATGTTGTTTCACACTAATTCAAATACTAGTTTCCCCTGCCCTCTTATTGGTTTGGTAAATGGATTGCCTGTTTTCTTTTCTTTTTTTTTGGATTCCCTATTACAGTATCAGTGTTTGTAGAGGTGAGTCCCCAGGACCTTCATTTATTAGCCAGAGCGGTGAACAGCTATAATGAGTATTTCTCTTTCTGGAGAAACAAGCAATACATGAATAGCCATTGATTTTGGAATGCATTGTGTAATGCTTTATTTTATCTGTGGTGGTGCTGTAGAGAAACTGAATACTTGGAATACTTGCTGCCGGGCTCCCCAGTATATTGATTTGGATCCTAGCAGTGTTACACCTTGAAATCATTTTATTGTCCGTGTAACCTTCTGAAAGAAGATACTGCTAGATCAGAGGCCGTAAACATAATGATGTTCATAAGCAATCTGATTGTAAATGACAATCGATAATGATAATCTATGACCCTAATGATCCATTCTGACGAATGACAATATGTTGCATCAGTCGGTCCTGAATTTGATTGAAAAATGTCTTGGGTGTTACTGAAATGAGTAAATTTGCCCCTGACCTGATGATCAGCATTGCCCTTGAGAGATAGGTAAACAGCTCAGATGTTTGAAACACTGGAGACATTTTTCTTGTCTAATGGCAGAGATAGAGAGAGGTAAGTTAACTTGTATTGTGTGTTTGTATAACCAACTTGCTAGCTAATAAAGCCATCTGATAACAGTAGGGCCAAGACAAGGTGTTTTAGTGCCCTAGACAGATTAGGCAGGTTGACAGCCCTTCTCCCTTCTTGAATCAATACAGAAGTACCTTACTAAACCTCAAATGCAATCACATAGTCAAGGTCAGGTGTATGACATGAAGACCTAGTGTGTTGGCACACGGACTAGGAAAGGACTGGGGTATGACGAGTGGTGAGTTATATCAACCTTACTCACCACTCCCTGGTCTTCTTTCATCAGTGAGTCCAGGGCTGCCATCAAGCCTGACATCAGGAGTTTCTGTGCCCCATACAGCCAGAGTGTGATCCCCTAGAGCCCACAAATACTGGGAGTAGAGCAGTCATGAGGGAAACCCAAGTTGGCAGGGGCTCTGTGTGTGTGAGAATCTGTAAGGGGGAACAAAGGCAAAGAAGGTGGCAGCAGCACTGTGGAGAGATGGGAAGACCTAAAGTGGTAGGGACTCTGTAAAATAGTGGTTCTCAATGAGTGGCTTGAGAGCCACATGTGGCTCATGACTCCATGCTGTGTGGCTCTCCATGTGAGTCTTGAGTTATATCCATTACTTGCAACTTATACTGTTACAGATATCTCTTAATCACCAAACAGTGCCAATTTTGATGGCATGCATACAGTAATATTATTGAAAAATTTTGAGTAAATTCACAAGTTCTTGAATCTCCACAATTAATATGCCTCGCCTTCATTTTTGAGTTTATTGTGGCTCCAGACCATCATTCACAGTTGGATGTGGCTTACAAGGTATCAAAGGATGGGGACCTGGAATGATAGGAAAAAGATCATGGATTTGTAGTGCTTCAATTAAAGAGTGCAAGATTAGGTGCTGCTGGCCTAGTAAAAGTAGTTAGCCGTGGACATAATAGATATAGAGAACTGTGGTAGAAAGGGCTAGAGCTATGTTACAACTAGAGATGAGCGAACACGCTTGGTTAAGGCAGTTACTTGAGCGAGTATCGCTCTTCTCGAGTAACTGCATACTCTTCTCTCACTCCGCTCCCCCCCTGCCGCCCCCCCCCCCCCCCGAATTTTCTCAGACGAGTATGCAGTTACTCGAGAAGAGCAATACTCGCTCAAGTAACTGCCTTAACTGAGCATGCTCGCTCATCTCTAGTTACAACCTACAGTTGGAGAAACTGGGAGCCAAGGAAGCCAGTGATATAGAAATCATAAAGACTTTTTATTGAAAAACAGTGGGTTGCGCTTTGAGGCTGTGTATCTTTTTAGCAGACAACCGGATAGCAAATTCTGATTGCTGATCAGATCATTTTAATCCAAGCAGGTCAATGGTACCTTTGATGGCCAGTGGTGTGTCAGCATTATGTTTCATAACATGCTGGTTTTCAATATAAAGTCTGTATTGTTTCTGCATCACTGGCATCTTCAGCTCTCAGTTTCTTACCAACTACAGGTTGAATCAGAGGTCTAGCCGATTCTATCAGTCCTCTGGATAACAGTAGTCTGTGCCCTGGTTCAAGCATACAGTTTTTGCTGTGAGAGGTGACCGTTGCCTGGGTTGCAGCTCTCCTGTATCTGTAACATGGCAGACAATGATAACCTCCTGGAATTTGTCTGCATTTTGAATATTCACACATACCCGCACATCTTTACCTCTGTCTTTCATTTAGTAAAAATTGCTATTAAGTACATGTTACTCATTCTTCTGTGTCAGAAAGAAAGCAGAAAATAAATACCACATTTTTCTGCATTTTTGTGTCCTCTTTTACTTTTATTACAGCTTTCAATTTTTGGAAAGTTGTTATCAATTTTTCAAAGGGATGTTTTCCACAGTTCTTGTAAGCAGCTCTAAAGTTCAGTCTTCTCACGATTCAGGATATTCCAAATGTTGATGTCAGGTTTTTGAGGTTGGCCAGATCTTTGTTCTAAGAATGCCAGTAGCCTCTTTGTTTGCTAGGTATGTCTTGATTTTCAAAGCATTGTGCTTGGGGTATTATCTTGCTGTAGAATTAATTTCTTCTTAGTCAAACATTGTCCAGAAGGTATTACATTTCCTGAAGTTGTAGTGATGCTAAACTGATGGTTGCACACATGCTTCAAAGAGTCTCCTGTTGCTTCAGCTGTGTACATTTTGCATCTGTTACTTTTAAAAATGTCATATTTAGACTCATCAGTGTGTCTCCATGTCTCAGATGTCCAGTCTCAACATGCCAGTGCAAATTTTCTTTATTTGTTTAATTTTCACAGTAATGGCATCTTGACAACTACTTATTATTTCTCACACTTAGACTCAAGTAAGTGTAAAGTTTTTCGGTTCTAATGGAACAGTGCTCTCACCAAGACAAATCCTTTTTAAGGCCTCCTTCCCACGAACGGATTTACGCCGCGTAAATTTGCGGCAAAAATCCGCTGCGTGGCCCCCTACTATTAGGTTCTATTGAACCTAATAGCACAATGCTCACGATGCGTAATTCCACTGCGGAATTACGCACCGCGATTTCTCCCGTCCTCACCCGCAGCATGCTCTATTTGCTGCGGGTGAGGACGGGCTGTACGCGCTGACGGCTTCCATTGCAGTCAATGGAAGCCGTCCGTTCACGCTATCTCCCGCTGTAACCAGCGGGAGATAGCGTGAAAAAACGCTTCCCCACCTACCGCCGCAGCGTCATTTGACGCGGCCGGCGCGTCACGTGACACTGCCGGCCGCGTCACGTGACGCGGTGGGCATGTCACACGACGCGACGGCGGTGGGCGGGGAAGCGTTTTCACGCTATCTCCCGCAGGTAAGTATAGGGGCTCTGGGGGGCGCCGTGATGGGCTTCACTGCGTAATATTACGCGGCGGAGCCCGTCACGCTCGTGGGAAGGAGGCCTAAAACAGAAAAATGCTGAGATCAGCTGATTTCCAAGACTCTGGCTTCTTTTACCCCCAGCTGTAATTGATGGGGACAAGTGTATCTGGCTATGCATTCTAACAAATGACTAACCACGAAATGTATAGATTTGCATATACTTAGTCTCTTTTACAGGACCTATCATCACTCTATGATGTCCTCATGCTTTAATAGTCCCACAGTAACTTTGATCAGCATTAGTGACTGTATATTTGGGGCACACGGGATGACAACTCCAGATAAAATCTTTAAAGAAATCCTGGCACTCGCTTTTCTGCTCAATAAACTTTATTGCATAAAAGCAAAATATTTAAAAGATGTGTTTTGGGGGGCGTGGCCTAACTGAGAAAGAAGGTGGACGTTTCTTCCTAATGCTCCATCCTCAGTCAGCCTAAAAACCACTAAAATACCTAGCTAGCAGCAATTTCAGCTTACCCCAGGGAACTCCGATCCTCCCGATAATCATGCCGAAGAGGAAAGTGTTCAAGCCGCCACCACAAAGAGTCTCTGACTTCTTCCCACTCCGTCAGGAATCTCGGGAGCGGGCCGCTCGCAGCCAGAAGCCGACAGCATCACCATCGGTACAGCCGGAGAGGGAGAAGGAGAGAGGACCAGCCGCGAGCCCCGTGGATGCAGGGATTCTAGCAACCGACTCCTCCATCTGTCTGGCAAAGTTACAAGTCAGCCCAGTGGGCGGTGGGGCTCAGGAGCGGACGGCTCGCAGTCAGAAGTTATCGGCATCAGCGCTGGTGCAGCCGGAGGGAGAGAAGGAGAGAGGAACAGCCGCGAGCCCCGCGGATACAGGGATCCTAACAACTGACTCCTCCATCTGCATGACAAAGGTACAAGTCAGCCCAGCGAGCGGGGAGGCTCAGAAGTGGAGCGCTCTCAGCCAGAAGCCATCGGCATCAGCGCTGGTGCAGCCGGAGGGAGAGAGGGAGAGAGGACCAGCCGCGAGCCCCGCGGATGCAGGAAACCTAGCAACCGACTCCTCCATCTTCCCGGCAAAGGTACAAGTCAGCCCAGCGAGCGGTGAGACTCAGAGGCGGACCGTTCGCAGCCAGAAGCCATCGGTGTCAGCGCTGGTGCAGCTGGAGGGAGAGAGAGAGAGAGGACCAGTCGTGAGCCCCGCGGATGCAGGAAACCTAGCAACCTACTCCTCCATCTATCGGGCAGAGATGCAAAACAGCCCAGCAAGCAGTGAAGTAAGAGAGGGGATGGAGGGAGACATAGAATCACCTCAGCTATCACCTAACATGGCGTCTGAGAGCTCCCGCTCCCCCCCCCCCCCGCCTTCTGCACAGCAACAGATAAAACAAATAAATGGGTCTCAGAAAACACAAAATTACATTTATTCTTCTTATATGGGAGAAGCCCAGATTCAAACAAGAGGTAATGAGATCTCTCAGGAGAGGAGAAGCCCACCGATCACTTACTCCATTAACAAGAAAAAGAATAAAATGGCCGCTGCACAGAGATTAAATCCATCTTCCCACTCTTCATCCCCATCAAGCAGCCCTGAAAAACAGAAACCCAGACTTTCTACCCCACAGCACCAAATGCAGAACTTAGACGCAGAAGATGATTTTTTAGAGAAAGTCCCCTCCTCCAACATTCCTGCATCAGAGGACTTTATTAAAAGTATGATTGTTGCATTGAGAAGCACAATACAAAATGATATTAAACAAATATCTTCCTCATTTCACCACTCAATTCAGGAGCTAAATGAGCGCACTGAGCATGTGGAAAATAAAATGGAAGAATTTACCTCCTCCCAAAACAAGCTAATTGACGCCCATTATGCATTAGAGGAGGAAGTAACAGCAATCAAACACAAAATGGCAGATATAGAAGACAGGAACAGGAGGAATAATATTAAGCTCAGAGGCATCCCCGAAAATATTGGTCAAGCTGAGTTAAAAAACTTTTTCTCCAGGCTCATGGCGACTCTGCTACCAAACTCCTCTGAACAAGACATAATAATTGACAGAATTCATAGACTGCCCAAACCAAACTTCTTACCAGAAAATATCCTCCGTGATGTAATTGCAAGGGTGCATTTCTTCCATATTAAAGAAGCTCTTATGTACCAAGCAAGAAAAATAAAAGTCCTGCCTACCCCATACTCTGATATCCGTCTATTCGCTGACCTCTCAGCATTCACAGTACAAAATAGGAAAGCCTTTGCACAGATCACCTCTTCTTTGAGAGCAGCTGGCGTAGCATATAGATGGGGTTTTCCTACAAAGCTTTTAATCCACAAAGACAATTCCCTACATGTTATATCTTCCCCAAAGGATGGAGAATCCACACTGATGAAATGGGGTATTCGGTTGAATGTCCAAAGTTCAGCCTTCAACCCAGCTCAACGTAAAAACACCCAGAGATCAACTCCAACTTCATCGCCTAAATGATGAATGATAAAATAAAAATCTCTGCGTACCATTTTCATCATCTACAGACAAACTGCTGCTAGCACCTATCATATTCACAGTCCTAAATAGGCTGCACCAGTTCAAGCGAACTTTTTTTCCCCCACAAAATAAGCAGTCGGGCACTACCAACTGCTCTGATGCTTATCAGATATTGTTCACTTGCTTGTTGCGTGTTTATGTTCTTTCTTTACAGGTACGATCTCCAGCAAGACCCGCAAACGAAATTCTCAGAAAAATTGCGATACATTACCTATATACTGCTTATCGTGCCTGGTAATTCTTTGTTCTATTGTTTTGTCGCCGTGATTTCTACTCAAGAAACTAACATGTGTTTAAAAAATTACAATGACACTTAAAATTTTATCACAAAATGCCAAAGGTCTAAACTCCCCATTCAAAAGAAAAATGATGTGGAAAGAAGCAAAAGAGACCAACGCTGATATATTTTGTGTCCAGGAGACACATTTCCCACAACACTCATGTCCAAAATTTCTTAACAAAAAATACCCTCAAATCTACATGGCTTGTGCAAGCAAAAAACAAAAAGGCGTCCTGGTAGCATTTAAAGAAAACTGCGATTTTGTTTTGCATGAATTAGCAGCAGACATAAATGGCAGATACATAATTCTAGTGGGAAGCCTACAGGGATATCAAATCACCCTAGCAAATATTTATGCCCCTAACAGGTCACAAATATCATTTATGAATAAAATTAATTAAAAAATTGAAAAAATCCGGAAGGGGAAACTTAATCTGCGGAGATTTCAATATTGTCCCAGACAGAATTATTGACACAACTGCAAAAAATAGAACAGCACCTATTCTAAATCCATGGCTCCATAAAGAAAATCTCCATGACTCATTTCGCTGTTTGAATTCTTCTTCTAAAGAATTTACATACTTCTCTCCTAGACACAAATCCTTCTCAAGGATAGATCTTTTTCTATGTGATAGATGGTTACTCCCCTACATTAGATCTTCAGAAATCGGAACCACAACATGGTCGGACCACTCTCCCATCCTACTAAAACTCGAATTAAATACCTCCCACAAAGGTCCTAACATTTGGCGAAACGATATAAATCTTTTCAAGACCCCCGAAAACCAAAAAATAATCAAAGAAGCTATCAATGAATATTTTCTCCTAAACTATGACCCAAAACTAAGTAATTTCACAATTTGGAACGCTCATAAAGCGGTCATAAGAGGCGTCTTGATAAAATTGAGCTGCCAACACAAAAAAAATAAGCAGAAACTCATCAATGAAACGTTAGATAAAATAAAAGAAACAGAAGTTAAACTACAAAACTCTCTGAAAAATAACGGACTTACAAAACACCTGATGTCACTACGACGTGACCTCAACTCGGTCCTCTTGGACGGCTTCAAGAGAGACTCCTTGTACTATAGAGCTAACTTCTATTCAAACATAGATAAACCCTCAAAATTAATGGCAAATCTTTCAAAACCAAAAAGAGTAAAAACTAAAATTCCATATCTGTTGAAACCTAACAACCCCTCCATCAAACTTTCTCACCCCCAACAAATTGCGGAAAAATTTAAAACTTACTATGCCAAACTATATAATTTAAAGGATGATCCTTCCGTCCCCCAACCTAACTCTTCTATCATTGATGGATTTCTCTCCAAGATATCTCTTCCCACTCTGGGAGAGAAGGCTCAGGAATTGGACGACCCCATCTCCATTTTGGAGCTGTCCAAGGCCGTTGGAGACCTGAAAAACTTCAAATCCCCAGGTCCGGACGTTTTTTCCAACGAATATTATAAATTTTTTGCGTCATCTGTGTCTCCGCAGCTTGTCCGAACCTTTAATGAGGCAATGACGAAGGGCCACTTACCAGATGAAATGCTTCAGGCAACTATCACTACAATTCCTAAACCAGGTAAGGCCCCCACTTGTCCGTCCAATTTTAGACCAATTTCCCTCCTTAATTCGGACACTAAATTATACGCCAAAATTCTGGCATCAAGACTTCTAGAGGTTCTTCCAGAAGTGATACACTATGATCAGGTGGGATTTACCAAAGGAAGACAGGCTGCTGATGGTACAAGAAGAGCTTTGAACTTGATCTCAAGGGTTGGGTCGGGTCGGACGCCTTCTCTCCTCCTTGCTTTGGTCGCGGAGAAGGCGTTCGACAGACTTCATTGGGGGTTCGCTTTTGCAGCTCTTAAGAAGTTTGAGGTGGGAGACAGATTTCTACAAGCCGTCCGGGCCCTATACTCTGCCGCATCTGCGAGGGTGTTGGTGGACGGAACCTTATCCTCCTCTTTTAAAATTACTAATGGAACCCGACAAGGTTGCCCGCTATCACCCCTTCTGTTTACCATGATTATGGAACCCTTGGCGGAACTAATTAGAATTTCACCCGAGATCAGAGGCATACCTCTAGGTCATAGACAACACAAAATAAGTCTCTTTGCAGATGATGTTCTTCTTTTTGTAACAGATCCCCTGAGCTCTCTAAGAAAAATTTCGGAGTGTTTAGAATTGTTTAGTAAAGCCTCTTACTACAAATTAAATGTTGATAAATCTCAGATCCTGGGCATTAATATAGATAAACACCTAAAAAAAGATATACAAAGAGAATTCCCATTCCAGTGGAAGACTGACATCCCATACCTAGGCATAAAGATATGTTTTCCATTACCAAAAATTGTGACATTAAATCTAGACCCTCTCTATCTCTCCTTCCAAGGAGAATTGAATCGTCTGGGAAAATTGGAGCACTCATGGATGGGAAGAATTGTCCTATATAAGATGCTTCTCCTACCAAAAGTTCTTTACTTTTTCCATACTTTGACGTTCCCTCTGCCAAAATCATATTTAGATAAATTTCAAAAACAGCTCATGAAATATATATATGGAATAACAAAAGGCCTAGAGTAGCTGCTCAAATTCTTTACCTACACCGCAAACAAGGTGGGTTGGGAGTCCCTAACCTCCATGCTTATTATCAAGCAACAATTCTCAATCAATCTATGGCATGGATGCAAATTTCAGGGGTTCCAACATGGAGTATAATAGAAAATCAGCTAAATAAATGCAGATCTCTAAGCTCCCTTTTGAAGGCGTACATGATTGGGACTCTATACCCCGAGGTTCAACCTCAGATGTGTATTCAGGATATGTCCCCTCCCATGCTATCTACTCTACAGGCGTGGAACACATATGTTTATAAATTCCAAAAAAACTCAAAAAGCGATCTGACGATTGAGCTACCGATAGAAATCCTTACATTCTTTATTCAAGATTTAAATATCAGCGCCTGGAGAGGTCGCGGGGTCAAACATATATCAGACATGCTAGAAGAAGAAAAAATACTTTCCTTCTCTACCTTTTCTGCATGGTTTAATCTGGACGCTGGTAAGCATTACGCGTTCTACCAGATCCAGTCCTTCCTGAAAGTAAACCAATTGTGGTCTCTGCGCTTTCCAGAGGATCTAAGATCACTTTTTGTAGCCAAGGGGACCTCTTGATTATTTAAAACAAGAACTTTTTATAACTTCTTGGCGGGAGACATGAGTACTTAAAAAAAAAATCCATTTGATAAACTGGGAAACTGACATAAAGAAAAATATGCCTATTCACTCATGGCTGAAATCCTTTGACTGGGCAAATAAATCTACACTATCAGCAACTGTACTTCAAACCCACTACAAAACATTGACAAGGTGGTACTAGACTCCCGTTAAATTAGCTCAAAGCTTTCCTCACCAAGACAGACAATGTTGGAGGAAGTGTGGTCATGAAGGCACACTATTCCATATCCTATGGGATTGCCCAAAGCTAAGTGATTTTTGGAGGGAGGTCTTTGACCTTATCCTGAAAATTACAGGACTAAGAGTGAGAAACAGCCCCCACCTTGCATTACTACTCCTAGAATGCGACCACATCCCAAGACCCCATCGAAAATGGATTTGTCATTGTTTACTAACTGCTAAGCTCACGATTACCAGAAAATGGAGATCTGAAAGTCCCACAAATATTAAAGACCTATTGGATACCTTGGCAAACCATTACAACTATGAAAAAATTCATGCCAAGTCAAACAACAACTTAAAAATTTTTAATAACATGTTGAAAACTTGGCGACAGTTTATGTTACAAGTTTGATTTATGTTTGTAATTAAAATTATTTCAAAAATTAATTTACGAAACAAAATATTTGATTGAAGTAAAGTTGAGTTCTTTTTACATATACATCAATGCAAATAACTATAATAAGCTAATCGTTAACCAGTTGCAGAACAAGTGATAATTTTTTTAAATATATTTCTAGTTACCTGTTATTGTAATGCTGTAACAACAAAAGATCTTTAACTAAATCCACAAAATGCTTGTTCTCCTATTTTTCTCTTTGTAACCAATGTTATGAAACATAAGACTCCATTTTCTTCTATGTATGCACTACAAAATGTTTAATAAAAATTATTTTGAAAAAAAAAAAAAGATGTGTTTTGGCCAGTCCAACCTTTTTCAACTGTCATGACATTGGAAAACTTTGGACGGGTCGAAAGCATCCTGTACATACGTTCCGCTTATGCAATAAAGTTTTCTTTGAAGCTCATTTTCTAATAGGACATATGGACAGGGATTGTCTTTATGAGACAATCCCTTTAATTTTCTCTTATCGCAGGAGACAGCTGTGGTGCTCCCATCTCAGCAGTTCCTGGGTGAGAAGAAAAATACGTGGCTGGTTTCACTGCCACTAGTTTGCATAACTCCTGTATTATGGAAATAGTGTAGCGCGCTATGCTACGTGTTAGATCTGCTACCCATGTTTGCTGCCCTCTTGCTGTTCTGGGCAGATCTGGGCGTCACTCTGCTCCTTCTGTATAAATGTACTTGTTTCTTCTACTTTCTATCAGCACTGCACTATTTAACCCTGCTCAGTGCTCTCAGCACAGCTGCAGCTTAACTGTCAATCACCTTCCTGGGAATCCTCCAATACTAGCTTTAGTATTGACGCATTTTCTTCAGACACCCAGCACATCTATGTTGCCTGTCTTTAGACTTTCTGTCTTTTGAGTCGGTATCTGTTTATTTTTTTATGTTCTTTGCCTTATGCTTTAGCCTGTGTGCAGTTGTCCTTTTCTGTCCAGTCTGTGCATCGTTCCTGTTTCTGTGGTAGTCAGTCATGTTCAGTTTTCTGTGTGCCCTATGCTCAGTAAATTGTCCCTGTGTTCTGTCAGGGATCGTTAGACCCAAGGTTCCAGCGCGGGGCCGTACTTATCAGGACAATCACCCTGCTTGCAAACAGGGTTCTTCCCAACTTCCTGAATAGCTAAGGGCAAGTTACGTATCTGAGGTTTCTCAGCGGGGTCAGCTGCCAGCCACACCAGGTCTGGCCCAAAAGCCAGGCTGGTTGGTGAGCACAGTGGAATCCTCCACCCTGCATTCAGAGTCTCTAACACTACGCTATATTCATCAAAGCTGATTCACTTCAATGGAAGTTACGGAAACAGAGTAAGGCTGCTGCGGTTGGATGTTTCTGTAATACCTGGTGAGATTATTGGGAAATGCTGAGATGGGACAATCGCTTTAAAGTCTATGTCTGTCTCCACAACTAAGTTTTGTTTTTGCCTTACTGTCATCAAAATGATTTTTCTGGAGCTTCTATAACGACAATACATTTCTATGGTAACAGTCAACAAACAAACACTACATTCCTACACAAGTCCTGCAGTCATATCTGCTTCCATGTGTACCTTCCTTTATGCTAATGCACACTTGTTAGGTTAGAAAGAACTAAAGGATAGAAAGGAGTGTGACTGCAGGATCAGACTTACGGGGTTTATCTGTTGTCTGTTATAATGGAGACACATAGATCTGAAAAGGAATGTAGACATTAGAGATGAGCGAACACCAAAATGCTCGGGTGTTCGTTATTCGAAACGAACTTCCCGCGATGTTCGAGGGTTTGTTTCGAATAACGAACCCCATTGAAGTCAATGGGCGACCGGAGCATTTTTGTATTTCGCCGATGCTCGCTAAGGTTTTCATGTGTGAAAATCTGGGCAATTCAAGAAAGTGATGGGAACGACACAGCAACGGATAGGGCAGGCGAGGGGCTACATGTTGGGCTGCATCTCAAGTTCACAGGTCCCACTATTAAGCCACAAAACCGGCAAGAGTGGGCCCCCCCCCCCCCTCCCAACAACTTTTACTTCTGAAAAGCCCTCATTAGCATGGCATACCTTTGCTAAGCACCACACTACCTCCAACAAAGCACAATCACTGCCTGCATGACACTCCACTGACACTTCTCCTGGGTTACATGCTGCCCAACCGCCCCCCCCTCCCCCCCACAGCGCACACCAAAGTGTCCCTGCGCAGCCTTCAGCTGCCCTCATGCCACATCACGCTCATGTCTATTTAGAATTGCGTCTGCCATGACGAGGGACCGCAGGCACACACTGCAGAGGTTGGCACGGCTAGGCAGCGACCCTCTTTAAAAGTGGCGGGGCGATAGCCCACAATGCTGTACAGAAGCAATGAGAAATAGAATCCTGTGCCACTGCCATCAGGAGCTGCACACGTGGGCATAGCAATGGGGAACCTATGTGCCACACACTATTCATTCTGTCAAGGTGTCTGCATGCCCCAGTCAGACCGCGGTTTTTAATTCATAGACACAGGCAGGTACAACTCCCTATTGTGAAGTCCCTGTGGACCCACAGCATGGGTGGCTCCCTGGAACCCACCAGCGGTACACAAAAATATCCCATTGCATTGCCCAACACAGCTGAGGTAGTAATGTCGTGCTTAATGCAGGTGGGCTTCGGCCCACACTGCATGCCCCAGTCAGACTGGGGTTCTTTTCAAGTGTACAGATGTAGTAAAAACTCCGTGTGCACCTACAGCATGGGTGGGTGCCAGGAAGCCACCGGCGGTACATAGAAATATCCCATTGCATTGCCCAACACAGCTGAGGTAACGTCAGCTGTAATGCAGGTGGGCTAAAAATTCATTTGATTACACTGTAGGCGAGGGCCCACAAAAATTGCTGTATCAACAGTACTAATGTACATCCAAAAAATTGGCCATGGCCAGCCAAGAGGGCAGGTGAAACCCATTAATCGCTTTGGTTAATGTGGCTTAAGTGGTAACTAGGCCTGGAGGCAGCCCAGTGTAACGAAAAATTGGTTCAAGTTAAAGTTCCAACGCTTTTCAGCGCATTGAAACTTTTAAAAATTGTTCCGAAAAATTATTTGAGTGAGCCTTGTGGCCCTAAGAAAAATTGCCCGTTCAGCGTGATTACGTGAGGTTTCAGGAGGAGGAGCAGGAGGAGGAGAAGGAATATTAGACACAGATTGATGAAGCAGAAATGTCCCCGTTTTGGATGGTGAGAGAGAACGTAGCTTCCATCCGCGGGTGCAGCCTACGTATTGCTTACGTATCCTTGCTGTCCGCTGGTGGAGAAGAGACGTCTGGCGAAATCCAGGCTTTGTTCATCTTGATGAGTGTTAGCCTGTCGGCACTGTCGGTTGACAAGCGGCTACGCTTATCTGTGATGATTCCCCCAGCCGCACTAAACACCCTCTCCGACAAGACGCTAGCCGCAGGACAAGCAAGCACCTCCAGGGCATACAGCGCGAGTTCAGGCCACGTGTCCAGCTTCGACACCCAGTAGTTGTAGGTGGCAGAGGCGTCACGGAGGACGGTCGTGCGATCGGCTACGTACTCCCTCACCATCCTTTTACAGTGCTCCCGCCGACTCAGCCTTGACTGGGGAGCGGTGACACAGTCTTGGTGGGGAGCCATAAAGCTGTCCAGGCCCTTAAAGACTGTTGCACTGCCTGGGATGTACATGCTGCTCGATCTCCGCACCTCCCCTGCTACCTTGCCCTCGGTACTGCGCCTTCTGCCACTAGTGCTGTCGGCTGGGAATTTTACCATCAGCTTGTCCGTAAGGGTCCTGTGGTATAGCAACACTCTCGAACCCCTTTCCTCTTCGGGAATGAGAGTGGGCAGGTTCTCCTTATAGCGTGGGTCGAGCAGTGTGTACACCCAGTAATCCGTTGTGGCCAGAATGCGTGCAACGCGAGGGTCACGAGAAAGGCATCCTAACATGAAGTCAGCCATGTGTGCCAGGGTACCTGTACGCAACACATGGCTGTCTTCACTAGGAAGATCACTTTCAGGATCCTCCTCCTCCTCCTCCTCCTCAGGCCATACACGCTGAAAGGATGACAGGCAATCAGCCGGTGTACCGTCAGCAGCGGGCCAAGCTGTCTCTTCCCCCTCCTCCTCATCCTCCTCATGCTCCTCCTCCTCCTCCTGTACGCGCTGAGAAATAGACAGGAGGGTGCTCTGACTATCCAGCGACATACTGTCTTCCACCGCCCCCGTTTCCGAGCGCAAAGCAGCTGCCTTTATGCTTTGCAGGGAATTTCTCAAGATGCATAGCAGAGGAATGGTGACGCTAATGATTGCAGCATTGCCGCTCACCGCCTGGGTAGACTCCTCAAAATTACCAAGGACATGGCAGATGTCTGCCAACCAGGCCCACTCTTCTGAAAAGAATTGAGGAGGCTGACTCCCACTGCGCCGCCCATGTTGGAGTTGGAATTCGACTATAGCTCTACGCTGTTCATAGAGCCTGGCCAACATGTGGAGCGTAGAGTTCCACCGTGTGGGCACGTCACACAGCAGTCGGTGCACTGGCAGCTTAAAGCGATGTTGCAGGGTGCGCAGGGTGGCAGCGTCCGTGTGGGACTTGCGGAAATGTGCGCAGAGCCGGCGCGCCTTTACAAGCAGGTCTGACAAGCGTGGGTAGCTTTTCAGAAAGCGCTGAACCACCAAATTAAAGACGTGGGCCAGGCATGGCACGTGCGTGAGGCTGCCGAGCTGCAGAGCCGCCACCAGGTTACGGCCGTTGTCACACACGACCATGCCCGGTTGGAGGCTCAGCGGCGCAAGCCAGCGGTCGGTCTGCTGTGTCAGACCCTGCAGCAGTTCGTGGGCCGTGTGCCTCTTATCTCCTAAGCTGAGTAGTTTCAGCACGGCCTGCTGACGCTTGCCCACCGCTGTGCTGCCACACTGCGCGACACCGACTGCTGGCGACATGCTGCTGCTAACACATCTTGATTGCGAGACAGAGGTTGCGGAGGAGGAGGAGGAGGGTGCTTTAGTGGAGGAAGCATACACCTCCGCAGATACCACCACCGAGCTGGGGCCCGCAATTCTGGGGGTGGGTAGGACGTGAGCGGTCCCAGGCTCTGACTCTGTCCCAGCCTCCACTAAATTCACCCAATGTGCCGTCAGGGAGATGTAGTGGCCCTGCCCGCCTGTGCTTGTCCACGTGTCCGTTGTTAAGTGGACCGTGGCAGTAACCGCGTTGGTGAGGGCGCGTACAATGTTGCGGGAGACGTGGTCGTGCAGGGCTGGGACGGCACATCGGGAAAAGTAGTGGCGACTGGGAACTTAGTAGCGCGGGGCCGCCGCCTCCATGATACTTTTGAAGGACTCCGTTTCCACAACCCTATACGGCAGCATCTCAAGGCTGATGAATTTTGCTATGCGGACGGTTAACGTTTGAGCGTGTGGGTGCGTGGCGGCGTACTTGCGCTTGCGCTCCAACAGTTGCGCAAGCGACGGCTGGACGGTGCGCTGAACTACACTGGTGGATGGGGCCGAGGACAGCGGAGGTGAGGGTGTGGGTGCAGGCCATGAGGCGGTAGTGCCCGTGTCCTGAGAGGGGGGTTGCATCTCAGTGGCAGGTTGGGGCACAGGGGGAGAGGCAGGGGTGCAAACCGGAGGCGGTGAACGGCCTTCGTCCCACCTTGTGGGGTGCTTGGCCATCATATGTCTGCGCATGCTGGTGGTGGTGAGGCTGTTGGTGTTGGCTCCCCGGCTGAGCTTTGCGCGACAAAGGTTGCACACCACTGTTCGTCGGTCGTCAGGCATCTCTGTGAAAAACTGCCAGCACCTCGGCCTCTGCAGGGTGGCATGGCGCGAGGGTGCACTTTGGGAAACAGTTGGTGGATTATTCGGTCTGGCCCTGCCTCTACCCCTGGCCACCGCACTGCCTCTTGCAACCTGCCCTGCTGCTGCCCGTGCCTCCCCCTCTGAAGACCTGTCCTGTGTAGGCGTTGCACACCAGGTGGGGTCAGTCACCTCATCGTCCTGCTGCTCTTCCTCCGAATCCTCTGTGCGCTGCTCCCTCGGACTTACTGCCCTTACTACTACCTCACTGGAAGACAACTGTGTCTCATCGTCATCGTCCTCCTCACACACAGAAAGTTCTTGAGACAGTTGGCGGAAGTCCCCAGCCTCTTCCCCCGGACCCCGGGAACTTTCGAATGGTTGGGCATCAGTGACGATAAACTCCTCTGGTGGGAGAGGAGCCACTCCTGCCCAATCTAAGCAGGGGCCCGAGAACAGTTCCTGGGAGTGTTCCCGCTCCTGAGCAGGTGTCATTGTAGTGGAGTGAGGAGGCTGGGAGGAAGGAGGAGCAGCAGACAGAGGATTCTGATTTGCAGCAGTGGACGGCGCAGAACTGCGGGTGGACGATAGGTTGCTCGAAGCACTTTCTGCCATCCAGGACAGGACCTGCTCACACTGCTCATTTTCTAATAACCGTCTCCCGCGTGGACCCATTAATTGGGCGATGAATGTGGGGACGCCAGAAACGTGCCTCTCTCCTAATCGCGCAGCAGTCGGCTGCGACACACCTGGATCAGGAGTTCGGCCTGTGCCCACACCCTGACTTGGCCCTCCGCGTCCTCGGCCGTGTCCACGTCCTCTAGGCCTACCCCTACCCCTCAGCATGCTGTATTACCAGTGATTTGATTTCACAGGCAGGAAATAAATTGGCGCAAGACTGCAGGCCAAATATAATTTTTTCCCTTTTTTGAAAACGAAAGGCCCCACTGCCTCTATTGAATGAATAATCTAAGTTTAATAACTGTGCTGTGTCCCTGCTAATGTGTCACAGAACTTGAGGGTAGCAGAGTTATTAACTCTGGCAGAGCAGGTATTTTTTTCCCAATTAAGGAAAGCAAATGGCGAAGCCAGCAGTAAACCGTAGCTGGGTGCGTCTGATTTTTTAACGTTGTACACGCAGCTCACACGTGTCCACAGCCCTTAGGACGGACAGAGGCAGGACAAATAGATTTTGTTTCTCTTTTTTTACACCAAAAGGACCCACTGCCTCTATTGAATTAATAATCTAAGTTTAATAACTGTGCTGTGTCCCTGCTAATGTGTCACAGAATTTGAGGGTAGCAGAGTTATTAACTCTGGCAGAGCAGGTATTTTTTTCCCAATTAAGGAAAGCAAATGGCGAAGCCAGCAGTAAACCGTAGCTGGGTGCGTCTGATTTTTTAACGTTCTACACGCAGCTCACACGTGTCCACAGCCCTTAGGACGGACAGAGGCAGGACAAATAGATTTCTTTTCCCTTTTTTTACACCAAAAGGACCCACTGCGTATATTCAATGAACATGAGAAGTTTAATAACTGTGCTGTGGCCCTGCTAATGTGTCACAGAACTTGAGGGTAGCAGAGTTATTAACTCTGGCAGAGCGGGTATTTTTTTCCCAATTAAGGAAAGCAAATGGCGAAGCCAGCAGTAAACCGTAGCTGGGTGCGTCTGATTTTTTAACGTTGTACACGCAGCTCACACGTGTCCACAGCCTTTAGGACGGACAGAGGCAGGACAAATAGATTTTGTTTCCCTTTTTTTACACCAAAAGGACCCACTGCGTATATTCAATGAATAATAACTGTGTTGTGGCCCTGCCTACACAATTCTTTCCCTGTAGTATCAATGGAGGGTGCAATGCTCTGCAGAGGCGATTTTGAGAAGAAAAAAAAAAGGCACTGCTAACAGCAGCCAACACACAGGTATTACTGGCCCTAATAAGGACCTTTGGGGTTCTTGAAGCCTACACTAACTGCTATTTCTCTCCCTACAGCAGCTCCGGTACCAGCAGCACTGTCCCTCATCTAACTCACAAGGCATCTGAGGCGAGCCGCGGGAGGGGCCGACTTTTATATTCGGGTGACATCTGATCTTCCCAGCCACTCACAGCAGGGGGGTGGTATAGGGCTTGAACGTCACAGGGGGAAGTTGTAATGCCTTCCCTGTCTTTCAATTGGCCAGAAAAGCGCGCTAACGTCTCAGGGAAGGAAGTGAAAGTAACCGGAACACCGCATGGTGTTCGTTACGAATAACGAACATCACGAACACCCTAATATTCGCACGAATATCAAGCTCGGACGAATACGTTCGCTCATCTCTAGTAGACATATAACAAGAGGACATTTTTTTTTTTTAAACTCGTTTTATTAAACAGCATATTTCTTTTTTTTTTGTACATTACATGAATAAACAATTGTTAAAACAGTGTGCATTACATACACTAACGATTAAAAGTAACTTTACATACATCAGAGAGTTCTTTGGTATCGGTGTTCGGTACACAAGTACGTTACATTTCTTTTATGTTTATTCAGCATATCTCAGTACATACGTCTGTAGTGTTCGTATTGGTATTACTCATTTTACCTGCCAAGCCTGGGTGTGCTCTGTCTCAATAAATTTTGGAACATTTCTTGCGTGAGGTTCGTGTTTGTTGTCCCGCACCAAATCCCCCACACTCTGTCGAACTTTTCAGGGTATTTCCTGTTTTTATACACTATTTTTTCGTACGGTAGGATGTTATTGATAATACTCTGCCATTTTGTAACAGTCGGAGGGCGCCTGTCCATCCATCTTAGCGCTATGACTTTGCGGGCGTAGAATAATACTTTAGTAAGGAATATTTTGTCATAATGTTGCCATTGTTCCTCATCCATAATCCCCAGCAGACACATCGCCGGATCCAGCGGTACTGGTATTCCCATCAGTTGGGTCAGGAATTCTGTGACCTCCTCCCAATATTTGTATACTATCGGGCACCCCCATATTAGATGGTTAAAGTTTGCGTTCGCTGCGCGACATCGGTGACACTGACTAGTCACCGATCTGTTCATTTTATGTAGTCTAGTTGGTGTTAGGTAACGACTGGGTCAGTTTGTTGTTCGCGGCTGGTGAGACCCTGGTATAAATGGCCATTGCGGTCTCCCAGTCCTCGTCAGTCAGTGCTGGAATGAGTTCCCTCCATTTCTCCAGTACCACCGTTTGTGCACGGGGATCCTGGAGTATAACAGGTGGGTATATAACTTTGAAATTAGGCCCTTAGGGCCCTGTGTGCGCAGTATACCTATTAATGGGTATGTGGAGAAGGGTCTCCTGGGTTCTGGGAATTGCGCTGTCAGTGCGTGCCTGAATTGCAGGTATCTAAAAAAACCTGTTCGAGGTACCTGGTATATTTGCTGCATTTGCTCAAAGGAGACTAGTACCCCGTCGATGTATAGGTGTTCCAGTGTGGTGATTCCCACATTTAGCCAAAATTGTCTGTCTGGGAGGTTCAATAGATGCGGCAATGCTCTGTTGTTCCATAGGGGGGTCTCCAGGGGGGTGTCCTCCTGCCCCGCCAGTTTCCTACATGCTCTCCAGACGCTTACCGCGAGCCTGTGTATAGGGAGCATTGGTTTCGTCAACAGCCCTGGTTTTTCCAGGATGATCCAGAGGGATGCCTCCGAGAGGAAGTACATCAGGTGGTGCTCGGAGTTCGGGAGAGGGGCGCCCGGCAGCCAGTAACGTATATATCTGACCTGCCCTGCCAGGTAGTATATTTTGAAGTCCGGCAGCGCCATCCCAACAAGAGGACATTTTTAATTTTATCTAGCACAAAATTGCTTCATTTCTCATTTTAGATGCATTAAGACAAAAAAAATTATGAAAGTGGACATAGTCTTTAGGGAGCAGTCAGACGAGTGTGGTTTACATGCTGCTACAGCAGCCTGTAAACTACGCTGCTACAGGATCCCATAGGTTCCTATGTAAGCGGTCACATGGACCCTTTTTAGAAGTGCAGAATCTGCACTTCTAAAAAGGAAAGGACAGCGAGTGCCGACTCACTCACTCCTATGGGAGCCGTGGAAGCACGCTGTCCGCAGCTCGGATGTGTGACCGGGCTGCTTCATGGAGCTAGTAGCAGCCCGGTCACTCAATCTTTTCCTGTATGTCAGGAGCGTGGTTTACACGTTGCTTAGTAACCTGTAAACAACGCTTGTCCGACTGCATCCTTAAGTACTTTTCCTGATGGTGACGACTTTGATAGTCAGTTCTTGCAGTATTATTTAAAAATCCATTTCCTCTATGTTTTTTAACATTTCTTTCTAACTAAAGTTATTAATGATATATACAGTAATTTGTTTTGGAGGTCTAATTTAGCGATTTTCTTTTAAATGTATAAAGTATATTCAGCATTTTTTTCTGACACTGAAAATTAACATCTATTTTTCCCTCTGCACCCCCAGTTTTATAAAATTTTGTGGCTTATATAGAATTAAACACTGATGTAAGCTAGCCTGCATTTACCTTTTTGTATTAGTGTGTTATTTTAATGGACCCCACAGAAATGTAATCTGCAGAATACATGAAGGGTTTCTAGTTACAGGTTAAAATGCTTCTTCTAATACCATGTCTCATAAAAATGTATTGCCCTGCACCAGCAGCCACAGCCGTGTTTCAGATGAAAGGGTTTATTAAGCATGACAGTGATGTAAGAAGATACTGTAATAAATCATCCAAGGCTCCTAGTATTGCTACAGTTGTCTACACACGGTTCAATCTTAAGTGGTTTGGTGATGTCTTACTTAAGTGATATCAAAGGGGTATTTGAAGGCACATTAAAGTACATTATCTATTTTTAGCTACTTTTTGTACAGTTGACTTTCTTGCTTGACTTCCTAGAACTAAAATTATCTGCTGACTAAGCATTTGTTTGGCTTGCTTTGATAGAATATTGATTCTTTTATTAGATGTAAGGCCTCATGCACGCAGCAAAGTGGAGGCATACAGACGAGCATGAAGTGTCCATACAATGGAAAGTGAACTAAGTGTCTCTGTAAAAGTCAGAGGTTGTACAAAGCCATAATATGGCCATATGAATTAGGCCTTAGGGTACCGTTACATTGTATGAGTGTTGGGTGTGTAAGCGCCTGACTGCCGTACCAGTGACTATTGCTCCTGTGCTTTACACATAAGTGATATTCATTCAAATGAGTGGAGGTGGAGCAGGCCAGGGAATTGTTCTTGCCTGCCCGCTTTCATTCATAGTAAACAGGAGTGAGCAATCCTGTAGCAGCTTCCATGGGCTGAAATTCTGCAGGAAATCCTGCTGCGTGCAGGGGGCCTAATAGTTAGACAGTGCAGACTAGATAGTCTTAACCCCTTAGCGACTGAGCTTTTTTGTTTTTTCCCATTTTCCTTTTTTCCTCCTCCATTAAAAAAAATCGTAACTCCTTTATTTATTCATCGATCTAGCTGTATGAGGGCTTGTTTTTTGTGGGACGAGTTGTATTTTTCAATGGTACTATTTAACCCCTTAGTGACGAAACCTGTTTGCGCCTTAGTGACGGAGCCAAATTTTGGAAATCTGATGTGTGACTTAACATATTATAACTCCGTAAAGGTTTTGCATATCCAAGGGATTCTGACATTGTTTTTTCGCCACATGTTGTACTTCATTTAGGTGGTAAAAATAGACCGTTAGAACTTCTGTTTATTTATTAAAAGTGCCAATATTGGGAAAATTTTGAAAAAATTGTCATTTTTTCACATTTTCAATGTAATATGTCAAATATGTGCAAACATACTGTACAAATTTTTGCTAAGATACATATTTCTATCTGTTTACTTTATTCTGAATGCACGTTTGAAAAACTTTTTTTTAAAAACCATTTAGGAGACATACAAATTTAACATTACTTTTCCGCATTTTGAGGAACACTTTGTTTTCCTACACCAAGCCAAGATTGGAGAGGCTCATAGGTGTCAGAATGATAGATACCCCCACAAATGACCCCATTTTAAAAACTACACCCCTTAATGGATTCACTGAGGGGGGGCATGAGTTTTTTTAACCCACAGTTTTTTTTCAGGAATTATTGAAATTTAGAGGAGAAAAAATAAAATTTCATATTTTTGTAAATATGTCATTTTAAAGACATAATTGTTTTCTATAATGCACATGAAAATGAGGATTGACACCCCACATGGATATCCCTGTTTGTCCTGTATTCAGAAATATATCCACTGTGGCCCTAATATTATGTCTCTATGCACAACGGGTAATCGGTGCCTTTCAGAAAATAAATTTTGCTTGAAGGCCTGTTAGACCCCATAGCACACTTGTAGAGCTCTTGAGTGGCCAAAACTATAGAGAACCCCCACAAATGACCCCATTTTGAAAACTATACCCCTTAACGAATTTATCTAGAGGTTTACTGCCCATTTGACCCCACAGTTTTTGAATGAATTCAAGAAAAGCAGAAGTAAAAAATAGTGATTTTCCTTTTTTTGGCAATTCTGACAATTTAAAAAAAGGTTTTTTTAACAGCACACATATGAATGAAGACGTGCACCCCAAAATGGATACCCCTGTTTCTCCTGTTTTCAGAAATATACCCATTATGGCCTTAATGTTATGTCTGCTCAGGATAAAAGCTCGGGCACCGTCAGCATGGAGCTGTCACGTCCTCAGCTAAGAGGGCTTTAATCCAAAGAGGATGCATGTTTTTACGTCCTCTAGGATTAAAGCCCACCTAGCTAGGACGTAAAAAGGCAATGGGGCCATCACTAAGGGGTTAATGTACCATATAATGTACTGAAAAACTTTTTAAAAATTTTAAGTGGAGAGAAATGGAAAGAAAAAGGACATTATGCCATTTCAGTGCGTCCTGTTTCTATGGCGCACAAACTACAACAAAAATGACTTGATAACTTTATTCCATGGTTCAGTAAGATTAATACGATACCAAACTTCTATAGTTTTCTTTTTACTGTACTACTTGTATTTTTTTTTTAGATATTTAATTTTTAAAAATTATTTTCTGCCTCCATTTTCTGTGCAGAATAACTTTTTTTATTTTTCCGTTGACATAGTTGTATGTGAGCTCATTTTGTGTGGTATGTCCTGTCGTTTCCGTTGCTACTATTTTTGAATACATATGACTTTTTGCAAACTTTTTATTACATTTTTTCTTGGAGACCGGGTAACCAAAAAAGCACATTTCTGACGTTCTTTATTTTTTTAATGGATGTCATTCACTGTGCTGGATAAATAATGCATTACTTTGATAGATCAGACTTTTACGGACGCAGCGATACCAAATACGTATTTTTACTTTATTATTTAGATTCTTTTATTGTAAATATGGCAAAAGGTTTTCTTTCAACTTTTATTACTTATGGGGATGGCTTGATAGGCATACTGCCAAGACAGCCATGGGGCCTTTCAGAAGGCCCCCGGCTGCCATGACACCCGCACGGCTCCCCCGATTTCACCACGGGGAGACTGTACGGGACCAACGGACATCGTTCTGGGGATTTAAATGCCTCTGTGAGAACTGACAGTGGCCGCGTGGCATATCGGGGCTGTTGCCTGCGGGTGTCAGCTGTAATAAACAGCTGACACCAGCGATGTATGGAGGGAGATAGCAGCATCTTCAAAATTAATACTCCCCAGGGAAGACTGACAACTATATAACACCTTTCACGATTACTACAACACACCATATAAGGCCCAGACAGGTAACACGCTGCCCCCAGACACCTCATTTCTAAGAGCACTGAATCTTCTATCCCTATCGAGCTCTCAGAGAGACTCTCTGAATGCTGCAGTTTCTGAAGAAGAAATACTAGGCGCTATATAAAAATCTAAGCTAGGAAAGAAGGCCCCTAGTCCCAACAGATTCATGGCTCTCTATATTACAAAAAATTTAAAGATATCATAGTACAGCCCCTGAAAAAAGTATTCCAGGATCTTCTGATGGGAGAGACCCCACCCAATGAATTCCTGGATTCTCAACTCGGTTATCCCGAAGAAAAATAAAGACCACCTGTCACCAAAGAACTATAGACCCATTTCATTTCTTAATTTAGATTACAAGATTTTTACTTTCATCCTGGCTACGCGACTGAGTCACCTGCTACCAGCCATGGTTCATAGAGACCAGGTGGGATTTATACTGGTGAGGCAAGCTTCAGATAACATACGCAAAGTCCTAAAAGTAATAGACCATATTTCCAAAATAAATGCCCAGATGACCCTATTGGCGCTAGACCTGGAAAAGGCCTTTGACACATTGTCATGGAGCTACCTTTTATGGGTTCTTTAGCGAATTGGAATTCAGGGGCCCTTCCTCTCCGCTATCTCGGCTCTTTACTCGACACCCTCTACACTCCTCAAACTTCCAACCACACTATCACAGAGAACTTCGATATCAGCTACATTAAAGGATCTAGCCTTGGCAGACAGCTGGAGAGAGATCCATGGATCGAGCAGAGGATACACATTTTATTCAGCCCCGCACAAATCTTACTCCTGAATCGACTGGATGCTGGTGTCAACTCACCTCCTTCCCACACTCGCCCAATCAAGACACATCCCCTGCACATGGTCAGACCATGACATTGTACTCTCACATTTTATAAGCACCTCCCCTCAATCTACCTTTAGAAGGTGGAGAATCAATGAATCGCTACTGAAGGACCCTATAACCCACGCCCAAATATTAGACAAATTGAACGAATATATAACCACAAATGACAATGAAGCTTCCCAACCTGTCTGGATTTGGCTTGCCCACAAAGCCTTTATGCGAGGCCAAATCGCCCAAATTTCCTCCATCAAAAAGAAAGAAAAATCACAGGCCCTACAAGCCCTGGAAAGGCGACTCACTCTGCTGGAAATAGCTAATCAACAACGCCCAAACACAGCCCTGACCAAAAACATACGAGATACAAAATTGCAGATCAATCTTCTATATACAGCTCAAGCAGAAAGGGCCCTTCAATGGACACAGTCAACCTATTTCAAATTGGCTAATAAACCAGATAAACTCCTGGCGGCTCACCTTAGAACAACAGAAAAGATCAACCTAGTCCATTCTATCAGAGCAGAAAATGGATCATGCACCTCGAACCCTGACAAGATAGCCTGCATATTCTCCAATTTTTATAATAAATTATACAAATACAAAGCCCAGAGATCCCACTTAGCCCCCAAAGAATTTTTAGAGAACATATCACTCCCACACCTTTCAGACCATCAAAACGAACATCTCAACCAACATATCACCGTGGAGGAAGTAGAAGAAACCATCAATATCTAAAACCAGGCAAAGCACCAGGCCCAGATGGGCTAACAGCTCTGTATTATAAAAAAATTATCTCCCTCCTATCACACCCGTTAACTCGCTTCTACAACGATATCCTACTAGGAAAACCAGTCCCTGAGGAATTCTTAAAAGCACATATAACAGTCATCCCCAAACCCAATAAGGACCATACCTCCACTAAAAACTACAGGCCCATCTTACTCTTGAACCTAGATTACAAGATCCTGACTAGCATACTAGCCAAGCGATTAAATACTTTCCTCCCTACGTTAATTAGAAAAGATCAAGTAGGCTTTATACCAACCCGGCAAGCACCAGACAACATTAGAAAAGTCCTCAACCTCATACATATTTCAAAATCCCACAAATCTCCACAAGTAACACTGGCCCTGGACATTAAGAAGGCCTTTGACAGCCTCTCGTGGGACTACTTATTTGCAGTCCTAGGGAAAGCAGGAATTACGGGGAACTTCACCACAGCGCTTCACGCCCTCTATTCAACTCCCTCAGCAGAACTAAAACTTCCCTCTTCCACAATAAATAAAATAACAGTACAGAGAGGAACAAGACAGGGCTGCCCTTTGTCGCCAGCCCTTTTCGCATTGGCGATGGAGCCCCTAGCTCAAACAATCAGAACCCAAACATATCAGGTGTGAAGGCAGGAAACAAGGAATATAAGATCTCTCTCTTTACGGATGATATTCTACTCACGCTTACTAGACCGCTTATCTCACTACCAAATTTAATAAAAATCCTGGACTCCTTTGCAGAAATCTCAGGATTGGTAGTTAACATGGACAAAACGGAAGCCCTATTCCACAACACCCCTTCACACACTCAGAAACTCATAGAGTTAAACTTCGGATTCAAAGCAAGCCCACACTATATCACCTATTTAGGCATCAAGCTAACCCCGAGTATAGACGCTCTATATAAATGGAATTACCCCCCCCCCCCTATTCACCTCTCAAAAAGCTGACCTGAAGAAATGGAGCCAACCCAATATTTCCTGGATAGGTCGCATTAATACAGTCAAGATGAATGTCTTACCCCGCCTCCTCTACCCATTCAGATGCCTTCCTATAGATGTCCCCCTAAAAGAGTTAAAAGATATGCAAAACTCCATATTCCAATTTATTTGGAGGAATAAAAGACCCAGAATCAAACAGCAAGTAATGCACTATCACAAAAGAACAGGAGGCCTATCAGTACCTAACCTAATAAAATATTATCTGGCAGTCCAACTAACACAAATACCCTCGATGTCAGCAGGCACCAAAAAACCTTTATGGGAAGACATAGAATCCTCCCTTGTAAAGCCATTAGATCTTAAAACCATCTTCTGGGACAGAAATTGGAAACCCACAAACCTGGCCCAAGTAGCCCCATTAACATACCACCACTTCCTGATATGGAGAAAAAGCAGGTTTAAACACAACATGATGTCACCCATCTCACCGTTGCTACCGGTGATCCCCAACCACGCGTTCCCGCCGAGTCTCCAAGAGGAAAATTGCAAATGGTGGCGATCTAAACACATTACGCTTCTACACCATTTCATGTCCTTTGATAAAATCCTTTCGCCACAACAACTGGTCGAAAAATACTCAGTTCCAGATTATCTATGGCTAGAACTGAAACAAATACACAGCTTTCTACGCACGCTAATCAACACGACCAGCCCCACTGCTACCCATACACCCTTCGAAGGACTATGCTTATGGTCCCCGATCCAACCAGGCATACTATCCTCACTTTACTCCACCATGAATAAACCACCCCCAGACACTAAACTCCCCTTCATGCAACGTTGGGAATCTGACCTGGGCATATCCCTCTCCTTACCCCGATGGCATCACTGCTGCACCTTCATTGCTAAGGGGAGTCACCAAGTAACTCTGGCGGAATCAGCAATAAAAATTCTACACAGATCATACCTAGTTCCCACAACGATACATAAATACTCACCATCCACCTCTCCGAACTGCTTCAGGGGATGTAACAGTCTGGGAACACTAGCCCATACTTGGTGGACCTGCCCTAAAGTCACCTCACTCTGGAGAAAAGTAACTAACATTATATCTAGAGTCCTAGGGAAAGACTTTCCCCTGACTCCATCTGTCTGCCTCTTAGCCGACAAACGCCTGGGCTTTAACAACCAACAGCCCAAATTGTCACAACAGATATGTATGGCAACCAAAATATACATCGCGTCCCAATGGCTAACACCCAACCTTTCTCTAGAACCAATTAAAGCAAGAGTATCTAGAATGATGCTTTATGAAAAATTGTCGGCCATGAGAGGAGACAATATGGACATATTTCTCAAGACATGGAAACCCTGGGCCAACTTCTTAGACATACTGGGCCTAAACAGACCCCTCAGCGCATAAAGCACCAAGCAGACCTCAGGGTCCGACGAACCATATCACCAGAAGAGAGGAAGACACTAACACTGGGATAAAGCCAAAAAAGTCAAAACTAAGAGACAAAAGACAACAAAGAAACTAACAAGGCATAGGCTGGAGGTGGGGAGGAGGGGGGGGGGGAAGGCGACAAACATACAGGCTCTTGCGCTAAAAACTCAAACACAGTGTGGACCAACAACTTCATCTTTTACCATCCTTCATGTTCATTGCATAAAATTTGAATACTGTTTTCATGGCACCCACTGCGCGGGGAATACATTCTTGCAACTATTTGTATTATTGGAAATTTCAATAAATATTTTTGAGATAAAAACTTCCCACCACAAAGGAAACCACTATTAAAATCAACAGGGGGACCAGACAGGGTTGCCCCGTCTCTGGCTCTGTTTGCTCTGGCTATTGAGCAGTTGGCAGTGCCCATTCACACAAACCCAAATGTGAGAGGGATAAAGATGGGAGATAGCAAATAGAAAGTAAGCCTCTTTGCAGATTACCTCTGGTTGACCTTACCCCAACCCCTAACACCCCTACCCAACTTAATGTCTATATTAGATACCTGGGCTACCCTCTCGGGACTTAGAGTAAATATAGATAAGTCAGACATAGTTTATATTAATACCCCAGAACACCTAAACATAGATTAATCTTAATTTTAAATTCCAACATAAGCAGCATTATATAACATACCTGGGTATCAATTTAACCACCTCAATACACTCCCTGTATAAATTGAACTATCCTTCCCAAATTAAGAAACTTACAGTGGATCTGTCAAAATGGAAAAACCCTACCTGTCCTGGGTTGGAAGAATAAATGCAATTAAAATGGTCACATTACCACGGATACTTTATCTTTTCAGATGTTTGCCTACTTTTCTATGCCTACTTTCCACGATTTCCAACACGCTATATTTAAAATTGTATGGGCCAACAAACGCTCTAGAATTAAGCACACCTTAATGCACTATCACCGATTACTGGGGGGGGTCTTTCGGTGCCGAATCTAATTAAATACTACAAATCAGCACGAATAGCCCAATGGGCAATCTGCCTAGGTAACGCAAACGGACTACTTTGGGTGGACATGGAGAAAAGGTGCATAAATCCACACTCTATTCCATTCTTAGCCTGGTCCCCTGATCCCCTTCCCCCAGGACTGATACAAATGAGCCCCCTTTCATGGTATTCTCTCCTATTGTGGAGAAGCACTCGATTTAAGTACAACCTATCATCTAAAATCTCCCCAATGATACCAATAATTTCTAACCCACAGTTCCCTCCAAGTCTGAATTTATCCTTTTTTTACATGGTGGAAAAACAATGGTGTAACCACACTTTGCCACTTTTACAACAAATCAGAGCTCTTTACTACAGCAATTTATAGCCAGGTTCAAGCCTCCCACACAGGAATATCTTCGGATCAACCAGATTTTTCACTTTGTCCAATCCTTATCTGTGCCCCTCATACCTCCTCTACTCACCCTATTCGAGAAGCTATGTGCAAATGACGCCTCCCAGGGAGGGACCCTCTCATATATTTATATTATGTTAAATAAATCTGAAGCCGAGGAAACACTACTGTTTATGAGGAGATGGGAGGAGGACCTAGGGAAGGAGATGTACCTAGGAAGATGGCAGCACTGTTGCACCACGATTACTAAGGGCAGCCACCAGGTTTCCCTCATGGAAACCTCTGTTAAAATCCTACACAGAACATATTTGGTGCCACAGAGACTGCACCACCTGTTCCTATCCTCCTCCCCGCTCTGTTTCCAAGGTTGTCAGGTTATGGGGAGTATCTTCACACCTGGTGGTCTTGTCCGGAGGTGGAGAAACTGTGGAAAAGTTCATAACTTGCTAAATCAACTGTTTGTGGGTCTCATACCTAAATCACCCAGGTCTTCCTCCTGGGGGATCGCTCTCCTAGGGTTAGATTCAGAGCCCATGATCTCATACAGTTTATTTGTATGGCTGCAAGGATCCACATTGCCTCTAGATGAAATCCCAGAACCTCTCTTTTCCTGTGGTGATCAATAAAATATCTACAAATATGCTATAGGAAAGGATCCACGCAATTACGATGGATACCTTAATGAATTTCCTAGGTACATGGCAACCCTGGATTGACTACCTCGAAGTCCCAGGACTGTGTCACTTTATTTCAATTAGCTAAAATTCCCCATTGGAAACCAGCTCTGCTTCTTTACTATGCTACACTAGGGAGCGGATGTGGATCCTCGACACAATACCCTTTGTTACCCCCTCCCAATGCTCCATATTGGAGTAAGATGCTATATTGAAATCTAGTGTACCTTAAGAAAGCAATAATTATCCCCCTGTGTGGGGACGTAAGAATGTTATGCACCTGTACCACATATAAAAATATCCTAAAAAATCCTTTGAAACTAAAAATAAGTTGCATACCCTTCCCCTTCACTATCAATTTTTTTACCGCTAGGGAATCAAATGAACTATTACCGTTCCAGTACATGCTGTGGTAGATCTGCTTAGACTGTATATTGATCATTGATAATTTTTGGGTGGCCACTGTCCTTTCACAGTTACAGACTAAAAATATAAAGATTCTTTATTGAAGATACTCTATTAAAAAACATATACAGGCTGACACACATACGAAACGTAGAAGACAAGGGATAAACAAAGTACCCTTTCTCGACAATAGCCTCCGCTTATTTAGTAAATATATGAGGGAGACTTGATCATAAATAAGTGCTACAGAAATAGTACTAGGACTTATAGGTTAGTTCACCATGCAAAAGGCGTTTGCTGCAATGGCGAATTTTATAGAGTTCCTAGTTATCTCAACCCTGGTGGTAAAATTGCTGAATGTGGGTGGCCACTGGAATCGCTGAGTGGCAACTTAACATACTCTTTCAGTCCTGGTGCCACCTGGCAACTAACTGTGATTCCCTTTGGTTAGAGCAAATTAACTGCCGCATGCAGGGGGTGTAGCTAAAGATTCATGGGCCCAGGTGCAAAACTTCAACTTGCCCCACCCTTTCCCCCGGAACATTCTCTTAATAGCAGGTAACTGGAGACCAACAGTTCAAGTTCCCGTGGGAACATACAATAAAAGTTTTTAAAAATTAAGAGTAAAAAAATGTCCAGGTAAGAAAAACTCACTTATACAAGGACCAATACAGTCAGTATATAGAATTAGATACCAGCTCTACAAAGGAACTTTGAAGACTGTATAAAAGTGATCACAGTACCATTATAGCCAGTGATCACAGATTACGTTCCCTCTGACTGAAGACATTCACTTTCTCTTTTTTTTCTATATTCAGTCCAGGCTGCTATGACAACTTATCCCGGTCATAACTTGTCTTCTCAGAAATTGACATACAGACATCTTTGACTCCTTGCTTTTGCAGCATTCTCCCTACCTTTTCTACAGCTCTACACAATCATGCCATTTATTGTGCCTCAGACAGTAATTACACAGTAAGAGCTACTTTTAGTCCCCTCCACACAGTAATAACGCCCTCTTTTCTGTCCCCATACAGTAATACTGCTACCTTATGGCCCCAATCAGTAATAAAGCTCCCCCTCATGCCACTATCTGTGATAATGCATCCCCTTTTGCCACATCTGCACTAATTATCCTCCTTTTGCCTCTTCTATAATAATGCATCCCCCATCTGTAATAATGTGTCCCTTATATGCCATCTGTAGTAATGCACTCCCTATGCCTTCTTCTGTAATAAGGGCGACCCTTGAGCCCACATTTACAGTAAAGTACTCCATTATGCCCCATCCATAATAATGTTCCCCTTATGTCTTCCCCTATTTGTAATAATGCACCGCTTGTGACTTTTATCATATGACCACTCTAGCCAGACAGAGCAGCGACCAGACCAGAGTAGATTGTGGGGAAAGTCAGAGAGGTGAGTCTATTATGTTATTGGTCTTGTACTGTGTGTTGCAGCATGTATTGGTCCCCTCACTCCTCCGACCTCTCACATTCTCCACGTGACTGTAGCACCTTGATATCTGAGGCTGTCAGTGCATTTTTTTCCCCAGTCCTTTCTCCTCCAATCTAGTGCTTCAGAACACCACAGAAGGAGGATCTCTGGTGTTTTGAGGCATCAGAATAATGGAGACAGGGCCGGGGAGAAAACTGCATTCAATATAATCCCTTTTTAACCCAAATGTGATGCAGAAAACTACAACATATGCATAGAAGGTAGAAATAATTGAATTTCATGCTGATAAATGTAAAGTTATGCATATGATTTGTATGTTCCGTGCATTTCTTTATATACAGATCACTTGAAACAGCCATCTAATTGTAAACGTCCATTAGATCACTGTTAGTAGAATCTGTTCATAGAGATATGCTAAGAAGACACACATATGCTCACAATTTGCTTTAACTGGATATTTCAATTTCTTGCCATAATGTCACAAACTACCTAACTACGGTAAGGACGAGGCAGTACTTTTATAAAAACTTCTAACATCAGAAAGGTCACCGTAAAATTCTAGTAAGTAGACTGCATTTTACTTCTACTTAATTTCTATAACTATAAGTCATCTGGTACGCAGCTATACCTCACTGAGCTAACATTTGTCTGAGCACATGTATACCTGTCTGGTTACAATGATTAAGTGATGACAAATGATGACAAATTAACATTGTGTCATTATTGTAGGAATACAAAGCTCTAAATGATTATGAAAAAAATCTATTTATTAGTCAAGAGAAATGACTCACAAAAAATTGCTGACATGCTCCAACAACCAGCTCCACCAACGTACTCCATCATTCCCACTGATACAGCCTGCAAAGCTTTCTCATAAGATAAGGCGATATATCCATTTGCTTTCTGACTCCTAACTTTCTATTTCATGTACAGATTCAAATACTTTTGACTCTACTTCTCATCCTTTGCAAAAAATTGTGGACTGTTTGTCTTCTTAACTCCAGCTGTGTTCTTGACTACAATGTGAGTCTTGTCACTCTTGTGCCTTGGTATCCACCACTGAGTTGAGTTTATTATGGGGGCTACATTCCTGTGCAGCAAAAAACATACACTCTTGCAGGGGTAAAAACTAGGTGCTCCTGAGATTCTGTGCCTAAGCCTAGCCTGTAGCACTGGGTTAATAATGCAGGTCTGTAACACCATATTCTCTAAAACAAATGCATTTCCTTAGAATGATCTGGTCACTGCATGGGTTGAGGGTACACATACCAAAGGTCAGGGGCGTAGCTAAAGGCTCATGTGCCTGGGCGCAAAAGTTTATCTTGGGGCCCTCCAGCTTCTCTTATCCCCTTAACACAGAGGCGTAACTTGAAGCTCCTGGGCCCCAAAGCAAAACCTGTAAAAGAGGCCCCCAACTGTAATGCTTTATTAATAGTACTGGGCTCCATATATGGAGAAGAGAAGCCTTATGGGCCCCCTGAGGCTCATGGGTCCAGGTGCAACTGCATCCCCTATAGTTACGCCAGTACCAAAGGTTGTGTGGCTATAGACTTCAACAGTTAGTGACCATCACTTTTACTTCATTATGAAGTATGGGTCTTCACAGTAGAGTCTCTGCAAAGTGATGAAGACTAAGGTCTCTCTAAGAAGCGAAGAACTGTTGTACTTTCCCCCAAAAAAGTTAAAAATGTATCTATAAAGCAGTACAGGATTTAAAGTTTTCAATAGAAGAAGTGAAATATAACAGTTTTCTAATAAGAAAAAAAGAAAACCTCCAGGGTATTTCAGCCTCTTTGGGACGCTTAATTAATTTACATAGTCTTTGAATTGAAAATCTACAAAAGAATGCTAGGGATTAAAACACATTTTAACCTGAAGTTTCACAATTTTAAAAACTAAGATACGCAAATACATCAAAGAAATTCTACAACCTCCTCTGTTTAATTAAAGAAATAGCAGCTAATCCAGAAGTACGACGTAATTTAGTTTGACTTATCTACTGATTTCTTTTTCAAACCTTCTGTGTGAAAAACACTCATCCAGTGGCGTTAATAAGTAATCTGTGTCTGCTTAACAAATTGGTTGTTTTTTAAGTCCTCAAGGAGTTTTGTTCTTTCTTAGTCCTTGAATCCCTTTTTACATTAAATGTTTTTAGAAAGTTGATAAGCTTTCTGCCAAAACTATGACCTGCTTGTACAGAGATCTATAGCTAGTTATATATAAAGTATCTTTAAAGTCAAAATGCTACAAGAAATCATTATAGATAGGAGTCAAAGGGGTTGATATTGTATTTACTAAAGCATATGTGAATAAAACAAAAATTCTAACTCTGGCATGTGTCATGCAGCAATTAGGTTGCTATAGCCCTAGGCAAAGTCAACGGTGATTTACATGAAAGGCATGACCAGTTCTTAACCAATCTAGCAGTTTTCAGAAATATATAAAAGACCTTTTGGTTGTATATTTAATTATGTATGACCCGTTTTCTAACTTCCAAATGTCCTACAAAAGCTATGAGAACTGCAAACTAAAGGCACTACTGGTAAAATACCTCTACTCAAACAGATCTGCATCTAAGCTGAGGTCTAAAAGAGATAGGGATAGGAAGCTAATGGCTATCTGTACTAGAAGGACTTAACAGCTAGATCGTGGATGGCATGGTTTCAGCATCTGTGGGTGGGTTCTAGTTAGATTTGTCAATTAAGTAGTTGGTGCTCAGGATGGAGTAGTTCACTGGAATAATACTGGGCAGTAGGCAATGTAGCCATTTTGTGGCTAGAAAGGATGGCTAGAAGTGTTGAGGAAGGATACACTTAGTTATATATTACATTGTATTATAATTGGGCAAGCTATAGTTATTGCTGTGCATTGGTGCAGTCAATTACTGATAGTTTTGTTTCGTTATGATATGCCCATGAGGGACCTTCACAACAATCTTACATTATTCTCTTGTGTGTTGGATGCTAAGTCCTTTATGCTCTATTATATTAAATTAGTTATAAGATTGTGTGTATGGGCCTCTATAAGGGGGCAGTACCTGACACTACATGACATGAAGTTTAAGTAACTGCAATATCCGTGAGACTGCCACTGTGGCTTGTTATGGTTGCCATTATGGGTCTTAAGAATATTGCTAAATTAAATGGGAATTAAATAATTCTAACATGTCTTTATTAACAATCACAAAAAACGGCCGTTACTTACTGAGTGAGGAGTGCATATAGATGCATCCTCCTCTCACCATGCAGGTAGCTGACTACCAAATGAGGGAGCAAATTACACCTGTGCAGGACACCGATGAGACAGCCACTCACACTGCCTCTTGATATAGAGGGGGTGACTGCTTGGCGTATACCCCAACACATAGTGGATACAAAACGGCCACTACTTACTGAGTAAGGAGTGCATATAGATGCATCCTCTTACCATGCAGGTAGCTGACTACCAAATGAAGGAGCAAATTACACCTGTGCAGGACACCGATGAGACAGCCACTCACACTGCCTCTTGATATAGAGGGGGGTGGCTGCTTGGTGTATACTCCCACACATAGTGGATACAGGGTGCCAGACCATTCTGATATATGTAGTTTACCATGCAGACCAGCAACCTATTAATGACGCCATAATAATTCGGCAGGTTGCCCTGCACTTCCATCAGTGAACCACATTGGTACTGCCACCTTGGGCTCCCCCTGGAGTCTTAAAAAGCCACACTGCATGTAAATGATAGATAATAAATGCAAGGCATTGGTTGGATTTTGGACATGAGCCCACTAACCACTTCACGGTTCTTTGCGTTGTAGTGGGTCCCTACACTAAAATAAATGCATCACAGAAGGGAAAATATAAAGAAAATTAAAAACAATCACAAAACGGCCCATACTTACGGAGTGAGGAGTGCATATAGATGCATCCTCTCACCATGCAGGTAGCTGACTACACTGTTGTGTTGGTTTTAATCCTATATTTTTGGTGACAAACATTTAATAAAGCTGAGGCCTTTACTTTCTAATTAAAATATGGCGGTGTGTGTTATTATTGTACAGTACGTGGCTGATCACGTTGCCCTTGCCCTGTCGTGAATTTACTGATCTACTTAAACAAGTAGAAGATAAGTCACTTAACAGGACAATGAAGATCCATGATAGAAGAGAGGATATCCAACTGTTATTTCTACAGGTTCATGATAGACCTAAATGTTTTGATAGAGATTTTACAAATCTTTCACTCATAGTTTCATTCATCTCTCTGTTTTTTCTCTCAATTAAATTGCTTGCATTCTGGTTGCCATATTCTAGCAGTGATCATTATGTGTAAATAAGTAAAAAATGACTGTATGTTTTGGAATTGATCATTAGCTGACTTACACAATAATTTCTCTAAACACTCTTCTATTTATGATTGTAGCATGTAAAAAATGGCTTAGAATGGATATTTCACCAGATGAGTAACAAGATGTAATTTTCTAATATCCTGAGTGCAAAAGTTCACTCAGACATGTGACCTGATAATTATAAGTGACGATGGCTTGATTAAAATTACAAACTCTATGCCTAAACCCAGGTTTATAGTTTAAATTACCAAATTTATTGATTGCATTGGCAGTCACTTTGTCACATTGTGTGGATCTGAACTCTTGTCTCTTAAGTCTGTCAGAGTTGTATATCTTGTTCAGCCAGGGATAAGGCAATGGTGAGAAATAGACACAAATGCCTTCTTTATTTAACTCATTTTGCAACTCTGTATAGTTTATCTTGTCAAATAAGAATTTAAAAAGTTGTCTCATCCGAGGCAATCCCTATTTATAATGCAGCCTCACTCCCAGCGCCCATGGCAAACAGCTGATTAAGCCAACATAAGCCACAGATAGCCAAGCATTTCCCCATACAGTAGCTGCTACAGAGGAAATGTGACATTTATCACATGGACGTCCATATGAGATGAATGGCCGACCATGTGATACAAGAAAGGTTCGAATATGCCAGAATGGGAACAGCTTCTATAGAGTAGCTTGTTATTTGGGTTATAGAGGGGGGGACGAAGGGGAAGACCCACTCTCTAATGCCCATACCCCTAATGGGGCATATGAACAGGGTTGTCTTTTTGCTAGAACCCCTTTAAATGTCTGCCGAAGAAAAAGGAAAACCTTTTCTAAAGTAAGGCCACTCTAACACATCCGTTTTTACCACAATCACCGAGGCGTTTTGACTGCCGCGGTAATCATGGTATAACGCTTCCATTTATTCCAATGGGGCCTCGCAGACATGCACTTGAACGCAGCGCCTTCTGGCGCTGCAATTTTCAAGCTCTGTCTGCTCTATTTTGCCTCGTTTAGTGTACCTCATCACCCATCACAACGATGGGGTGCGTTAAAACCCGCTGTCATAGGCAGGAACCTGCGTCTGAAAACGGCAGTAACATTGCTGCCTTTTGCTGATGGCGTTTGTGGGAGTGGCCTAAAGGTTTTTACAGCATTCTGCCCTTGTCTGTGACCATGTTGTCTATGCGTGTAACAGATAGCTGTTGTTACTGGGGTTTTGCAATACTGACAAAAATATAAAGATGAGTTACTAATAACAACATGAAAGAAATAAAATTGAAAAGAGGTACAACATGTTTAACATGTAAGATATATCTCACATATATGACAACCTCTTTTGTGTAACTGATTAGTTGCAACTAAATCCCTTCCTTCACCTCTGAGGGGAACAGACCAAAATCATGTCTAATGTTTCAGTTACAAAATTTTACAATACTCGTACTATCCTACACCCAACAAACTATTACTAATTCCTTTAGAAAATAATAACCTAGCGTTGCATTTCTTTGCAAAGAGAATAGGAAATTCTGAAATTCTAAAGTGTTCATCTCCAGTATGCTCAGTGCAGGAAAAAGGGAGAAAATATATTTTACAACTTTTATTTTACATGTATAAGTAAGTATATATAAATGCAATAATCCACAGAGAAATGTGTCTCTTTCAGTATATTCACTATATGTTTTAAAAGTTAAAGAAAAGCCTGTAGTCACACATAAGGGGTTGGGCCAACCAGAGCTGTTGACCTCACCACAACTCACACATTCTGCATGAGCTTTGTAATGCTATGTACATTCTTGGTTGATTCCTGATAATTGTCATGATGTTGTTGGGTAATAGTACAAAACTTCTTTGCATTTCTTGTATGTATATGTTGCTCCACAAAGCTTAACCCCTTAGTGACCAGCCCATAGTGTTTTTACGTCCATGCCTGCTGAGCTTTAATCCCCAAGGACGTAAAAACATGCTTCCTCTGGGGATTAAAACCCTGCAGGCTCTGGATGTGACAGTTACTGGAGGTGCTGTCACCCCGCGCCACGGAACCCTTCCGCCGGTCACACGAACGCCAGACGTCATTACATCACGCGCATGCTCAGAAGGCCAGCTAGTATGAGTAGCCGAGAGCAGGGAGCTGTCATTGGGAGCTGCTGTATGTGGTTCCCAGTCACATGATCGCTGCTATCTGATGTATAACAGCAATCATGTAAAAGTTTTAAAAAGTTTAAAAAGTGTAAAAAAAAATTTAAAAAAAGGAAAAAAGTTTGTTTCATCTCTCCTCATGTTTCAGTTACAAAATATTACAATACTCGTACTATCCTACACCCAACCAGCGGTATTTATTTGGGGGTGAAAATCTTCATTCATATATGTGCTGTACAAAAAAACTATTTTTAAAATGACACAATTGCCAAAAAAACGAAAATCGTAATTTTTCCCTTCTGCTTTGCTACGATTCATTCAAAAATGGTGGGGTCAAAATATGCAGTACAACCCTATATGAATATGTTAAGGGGTCTAGTTTTCAAAATGGGGTCATTTATGAGGCTTCTCTGTCGTTTTCATCGCTCAAGGGCTCTACAAGTGTGCAATTGGGTCTAAAACGCCTTCAAGCAAAATGTCTGTTCTGAAAACCACCGGCTGCTCCTTTTGGTTAGGGCCCCTTTGTGTATACAGACATAATATTAGGGCAACAATGGGTATGTTTCTGAACACGTGACAAACGGGGGTATGCATTTTGGGGTGCAAATCCTAATTTTGAATGTGCACTGTTGAAAAAAATTCTGTTTTTAAATTGACATATTTTTTTCTCCTCTAAATTGCATTAATTCCTGAAAAGAAACTGTGGGGTCAAAATACTCCTGCCCCCCCTTCCTTCCTCAGTGAATACATAAAGGGGTGTATTTTTTAAAATGGGGTCATTTATAGGGGTGTCTATCATTCTGACATCTGTAAGCCTTTGCAATCTTGGCTTGGTGTAGGAAAACAATTGTTCCTTAAAATGTAATGTTAAATTTGTACGTCTAGAATAAAGTAAACAAATGGAAATATATATGTTATCGAAAAATTCTACATTATGTTTGCACATATTTAAGATATTGCAGTTGAAAATGTGAAAAAATTTTTTTTTTTCAATTTTCACAATTTTGACACTTGCAATAAATATTCACAAATTCTATTAGTCTATTCTTACCACCTAAATGAAGTACAATATATGGTGAAAAAACAATTTCAGAATCACTTGGATATGCAAAACATTTACGGTGTTATTCCATGTTAAAGTACACATGTCAGATTTCCAAAATTTGGCCTGGTCATTAAGGAGCAAACAGGCTTGGTCACTAAGGGGTTAAATGGGTTATCTAAGATCACTTTTTGTTAAATAGCTGATCATAGTAAACAAATAATTAAAGATCCTATGGTCACCTGTCCCAGACCCCTGCATTTCCTGTGCTCTATCTCGTGTTCTCCTCGCCAGATTTGTTTACAAGCTGCAGTGAGTCTGTACATGGATTTATACAAGCAGCTGCAGCCAATAACAGGCCTTAGCGGTGCACAGCTACAGTAGGTAGGTCCTGTGATTGGCTGCAGTAGTGTTTGACATTCCATATACAGACTAACTGCAAAATGTTATTATTTTTGACCATGGAAGCTATCTTTTTCTTATATATCTTAGAAATTTCTCTAAAGTGGTAATTACCATCATACCTGTAATAAGAATACACGTCTGTATTAGGGATGAGCGAGTATACTCGCTAAGGCACTACTCGCTCGAGTAATGTGCCTTAGCCGAGTATCTCCCTGCTCGCCCCTAAAGATTCGGGGGCCGCCGCAGCTGACAGGTGAGTTGCGGCGGGGAGCAGGGGAGAGCGGGCGGGAGAGAGGGAGAGAGAGATCTCCCCTCTGTTCCTCCCTGCTCTCCCCCACAGCTCCCCGCCCCGCGCCGGCCCCCGAATCTTTCGGGACGAGCGGGGAGATACTTGGCTAAGGCACATTACTCGAGCGAGTAGTGCCTTAGCGAGTATACTCGCTCATCCCTATGCTACGGCCACTAGTTGCTGGACTTACAGAAACAGCAGAGCTGGAGTTCTACACTATTTCCATACCTCTCATAGAAGTGAATGCTGTTTACAAAGACAGTGTAGCACAGTGAGCTACTCCGTGTCAATAACTTCCGAGTTGCAGAAATAGCGTAACTTGCTGTGCTATGCTGTTTCTGTAACTCCCCTTCATTTCTATGGGAATTACAGAAATACAATGCCACAGCATACAGACGGGTATTCCAGTCTCAGCTTTCATTCATTTAGATAGGAATACCCTTTGAAATGAGATAAACCAGAAGAAAATTGAAAAAGTTCATTCGTCTACATTTAAACAGCCCCGCCTCCTCCCCTGCAGAGAGAGACAGCGTATATTGGCCAGGCGTAAAAAACCCAGTCTATATATTCCCGACGTCTGAATAAGCCCTGATGCTGAGATTTTTCCCTGCTTTCACTTTCGCCATTCTGTGTTATCAATCTAATGATTCATCAGCATGAAATCACATGTTGCAGCCTGTGCCATCTCTGCCTGCTAGGTGAACACTGACATTACCTTCTGTATTCAATTAAATAAGATAACCACCATTAGTATACAGTCAGGAGCATGAGCTGTGATTTCCTCTATTATAACAGTATGACAGGAGCCTTTATCATCATCAGTAACTGTGATAGGAGTTACTGGATCCTCTCTAAAGAGCTTATTTGGTAAGGTCTATGTGATATCACACAGGAGTTATGCTGATTGCAAAACTGACTGATTTGAGACTATAGAAACCCAAGTAAATTTGAGCTAGTCAGAACTGAGATCACATGACCACCTGAGAAGGACTCCAGGAGTTTCAGATGGAGCAAGAGTGGCTGTGAATTAAATGTGAAAATTGATTATCTTTCTTCTATGCTGAGATACGATTTTTCTAATTTAAAGTCCTATAGCCTGAAACGGCAATAGAGAGATACTTTTGATATTTCCTGTTTGGATTTCTGTCAGGTCAGACTTTTTCTTTAGGATGTGATATAGAGTAATTTATTGAGGAACAAACTTAAAAAAATTTCCTTTGTTAACGTACCAATATCTATTGCAAGAGCAGAATGGCAATATACTGTATGTAGGGAGACTTCTTAGCTCTAGTCAGAGGTGAATGAAGTCAAGAGTCAAGGAACAAGAATCACAGTAGATCCCAGGAAGAAGGCAATACACACAATTCAAGTTACGATAAAGCCAAAATTGGTTACGACTTTACCAAAATCAGGGATGATTTAAACATGAAAAAGAACTTTAAAAAAAGTCATTTAAGTAGCTTTTGATCTGAGCTTAATAAATTCATGAAGTCACTCTAGTGAAAAACTTGTTACCTTGTTATGATTAGAAAAAAATGTTGAGCATTAAAATTTCTTTTGGTGTCACCTAATGCTTTCAATCACTTTTTCTACTAGGTCACTTAATAAAAAGACAGGTGACAAGAAATGAAGTTACATAGTTAATTCATGACCACACAAATCATCCAAAAGCTTTTCATGACAGCATTCTTTCCTAAAGGTGTTTTATGATCAGCTGTTTGAAGAAACCATGGCTCTCCATTGAGCATCAAACAATTGATGCTCAATGGAGTGCCATGGTTTCTCCAAATCCCCAAACAATTCTTCGACACCTTCCACTCCCTCCTCATCCCAAAGAACAGATCTGAGTGCTGGAGAACTAGCCACCTATTTCAAAGACAAAATTGACAACATCAGAAAAGAAATCTTCGAAAACTGCACGGCTAGCCCCGATCCCAGTCTCCTCAGCACTGCATCCAGCACCCATTCACTTTCTATGTTAGAACCAACAACAAAGGAAGAAGTCTCCAGGTTGCTTTCCGCTGCTTGCCCCACCATCTGTGCTAGTGACCCTCTGCCCTCTCACCTCCTCTGCCCCCTTTCCCCAGCTGTCGTTACCCACCTCACCACCATCTGCAACCTCTCCCTAATCTCTGACACCTTCCACTCCTCATTCAAACACTCCATCATATCTTCTAAAAAGACAACCTTTGACCCGACTGACGCTGCCAACTACCAACCCATCTCAAACCTCCCCTTCATCTTCAAATTACTGGAACGCCTGGTCTACTCACACGCTTTCTCTCTGACAACTCTCTCCTCAACCCCCTCCAGTCTGGTTTCTGCCCTCTACATTCGACCGAAAGCGCTCTCACAAAAGTATCAAATAACCAGATGATACCAAAGTCGAGGGGTGACTACTCCCTACTAATCCTCCTCGACTTCTCTGCTGCATTTGACACTGTTGACCATGACCTCCTTCTCACAATGCTCCGCTCTATTGACCTAAAGGACACTGTTCTCTCCTGGTTCTCCTCCAAACCTCTAACTGCTCTTTCAGCATCTTCTTTCTACTTCCTCTTGCTGTCGGGTTCCCCCAGCGCTCGGTCCTTGGTCCCCTTCTCTTTTCTATCTACACAGCCCCAACTCGACAAACCATCCACAAATTCTGCCTCCAATACCATCTCTATGCTAACGACACCCAGCTATACACCTCCTCCCGTGACATCTCTGAACCATTCCTCCAAAATATCACAGACTGTCTGTCTGCTGCCTCTAATACTATGTCCTCCCTTTTTCTCAAACTTAAAGGGGTTGTCCCGCGAAAGCAAGTGGGGTAAAGCACTTCTGTATGGCCATATTAATGCACTTTGTAATATACATCGTGCATTAAATATTGGCCATACAGAAGTTATACACTTACCCCCTCCGGTGTTGGCGTCCCCGTCTCCATGGCGCCGACCGAAGCCTTCTTCTCCCTCGATTAGACGCGCTTGCGCAGTCTGCTCTTCTGTTCTTCTGTTCTGTTGAATGGGGCCGCTCCGGTGTGCTCGCGCCGCACAGGTCTTCTGTGCATGCAGAAGATCTGTGCGGCGCGAGCACGCCGGAGCGGCCCCATTCAACAGAACAGAAGAGCAGACTGCGCAAGCACGTCTAATCGAGGGAGAAGAAGGCTTCGGTCGGCGCCATGGAGACGGGGATGCCAACACCGGAGGGGGTAAGTGTATAACTTCTGTATGGCCAATATTTAATGCACGATGTATATTACAAAGTGCATTAATATGGCCATACAGAAGTGCTTTACCCCACTTGCTTTCGCGGGACAACCCCTTTAACCTCTCTAAAACTAACCTTTTGGTCTTTCTGCCTTCCAAACGACCTCCCCTCAACATCCCCAGTATCTGGCACCATCATAACCTCCAGGCAGCATGCCTGCTGCCTTGGGGGTCACACTGGACTCTGACCTCTCCTTTACTCCCCACAGCCAATCTCTGGCCTGAACATGCCACCTGCACCTCAGAAATATTGCTAAAATCCGTCTGTTCCTCACCACGGACATGCTAAAGATACTTCGACTTGACTACTGAAACTCGCTATTTATTGGCCTTTCCCGCACCAGACTCTCCCCTCTCCAATCCATAGTAAATGGGGCATCTATTCTCATTTTTCTATCTAGCCATTGCTCAGATGCCGCTGCACTATGCCAGTCATTGCATTGACTGCCCATCTACTGCAGAACTTAATTTAAACTCCTCACCCTCACCCACAAAGCTCTCCATGGTGCTGCACCATCGTACATCGCCTCCCTCCTGACCGAACACAACCCAGCCCGCACACAGTGATCCGCTAACTGCCAACACCCCTCTAATACGAATCTCACATGTTCGCCTCCAGGACTTCACCAGAGCAGCACCCATCCTATGGAACGCTCTACCCCAAGGCATATGAACAATTCCTGATGCACAAAATTTCAGACGTGCCTTAAAAACACACCTCGTCAGGGAGGGATACCAAATCTCCTGACTTAATCCCCCTGCCCCTCACTATGGCTCCCCACACCTTCCATCCTGTTTATCGCATAGGACTTCTACCCCTGCACCTCCTTACCTCCCCACCCCAATTGCTTCCTAATAATTGATTTCCACATGTAACTCCCGTACTGCCTGTGTTCCCCTATGCCTTATTTCTTCACCCCCTTGTACCTCCTGTATTACCCCCACCCCATTGATGTCAAACGGATTGTATATTACGTGTTATTGTTGTATTGTCTGTGTTCTTTCATGCCTGAAAGCGCTGTGGAATAAGTTGGCGCTATAAAAATAAAGATTATCATTATTATTATCCTAATGACACATAAGCGTGACTTGAAAGGAGCCATGTGAGAGGCTTAAATAAAGGAACCTCACTGACTTTAATGGAAATGCAAGGTCATAAGGTCACATGACCTCCGTCACGGCCCAAGTTGCTGTGTAGCCCTAAATTCTTTAATGTGAGCTAGTTATTTTACTTGTCCTGCACTCAAACAGAAAAAATCATCTTCATGTTTCAGCATGATATCCATTTCCTGTACAGTCCTGCCTTCCTCTCTTGTTTACTATTCCCATATTCATATGACATGACACCCTGCATGATATAGTGGTCCGGGAATAAGAACAATGCTGTCCAGGGGGATTGGCCATGTATTCTTCAGGTGGGCCAACTACCTTTGGGAACACGCTGGGCAGGCTGCTGTCACTGACATGTAATTAGGAGCGGATGGCCCTGTATATATGAACTGCCCCAGCAGATCCTGTCATGTTGGAGGGAAGGAGGAGCACAAGCCAGAGCAACAGGCCGCTGCTCCTCCCTCCCGTCTGCTGACAGAGCTCCTGTCACGTAGCACCTCCACCGAGGAAGCCTGTCTGTGACTAGGAGCGAACGCTCTGCTGTCTGACACCCCCGTTGAGCAGCTCCAGATCCTTCTTCAGCTATAAAGCTGGCCGTGTGACCGCAGGAGGCTGCAGGACTGGAGCCTGGGCAAGAGGGAGTCAACAGAGGGGGAATGTGTGTTTAAAAATGTTTAACCCTTTCCAATCCAATTAGTATCCTGGTTTTCCTAGGGGACTTACTCTTTTTCTGCCGTTATAAAACGGTGCTATCTGCTGGCTGAAGCCAGTACTGCATGAGTTGACACGTTGGACAGGCTCCAACAGCAGAGAGGCTGGCAATATAGAGTAAGAGAACCCCGACGGATGTCTTCCAACTTTGGAGCTGTACAGCCTTAAATCATAATGTCTGTAGACGTCAAACAGTGGATTGGAAGGGGTTAAAAGTATGCGGGTGCATATGTGTGTGTGGTTGCCAGTGAGGGATGTGCACTGCAGTGGGGGCTCAGTAGGAGGTGAGAGGAGCGGCGTTGCAGGTTCAAATCAGTTGTGGGTCTGCAGCTAAATACCAGTCAACACTGCAGATTTTGATGCTTTTTTAACGTGGAAATGTTGCGGATTTTGTTAGAGATCAGCAGCATGTGAAATAAGCCTTAGGAAGTTTTCCCACAGTTATTTTTGCTATGCTGTCGGATTCTGTCTGGGGGTTACATTGCAGGTGACGATAACAGTCTTGTGGCGAAACCTTTGAACGGAAACGAACAGAACCATTCGCTGTCATTAGTGAGTTTGATAGGGTTTATTTCTGTTGTATTTGGCGTACAGAATACTATAGTTGACTGCGTTATTTTATACCCCATCTATAAAAAATGAACAGAACCCTATCAAATAGACACCAAAGAGGCGTCCGATTTACTAATGACAGTGAATGTTTCCGTTCGGGATTCCATCACAATGCTGTCATCGGGGCCTGTGACAGAATTCCCTGACGTATTCCCACAGTGTAGTTAAGAACAATGTGGAACGCTCCCGAAGGGTGTCTCCGCGCGGGGTGGATTCTTTTTCTCAGCAGACTATGCTCTGTGAGTTTTGCTGATTCCACAGCAGAGAATCTACTGCAATATATATATATATATATATATATATATATATATATATGTATATATATGTTACAGGCGAATTTGCAGCATGTTTTGATGCAGATTCTGTGTGGCGAGCGCGATATCGGCCCTTATAAACTCACGATTCTGGGTGCGAACACAATGCGTTTTTGCTTAAAAAACGCATTGCCTCCCATCTATGCACTTGCGCTTTTCCCATGCGGTTTTCACATGTGTGAAAAGATCGCATGCGTTTCCAATAGATTTCAGTGGTAACAACCACATCACACTCGCACACAAATCGCATGGTATGCGAATGCGAAATTATTTTTTTAAAAGATCCCATAAGAAATAATGGACTTTATTGAATACATTGGATGGCTGAGCGCTGCCTGTGATTGGCTGAGCACTGTGACCAATCACAGGCAGCACTCAGCTGTCATTTAATGAAAGAACTTCTGAAAGAATTTCCTTACAGTGACGGGACCCAAGCAGCTGGACGTGCCTGAGCCCCAGCAGCGGCGGCGAGGTAAGTATAGATTTTTTTTTATTTTTTACTACAACTAGGGATCATTTTCAGGGAAGGGCTTATATATAAAGCCCTTCCCTAAAAATCACTGCAGGGGGTGCTTGCAGCCCTCTGCTTTCAATGGGGCCAGCAACAGCAGCGCGCTGTGTTGCTGCATGTGTTGCATTAGCACTTCCCATACATATGCAGTAACGCGGCGTATTCAGTACAAGTAGCTGCTGCATTTCCCACCCTAGGCTTATACTCGAGTCAATAAGTTTTCCCAGGTTTTTTTGGTAAAATTAGGTGTCTTAGCTTATATTTGGGTCGGCTTATACTCAAGTATATACGGTACTTAGTGCCCAATCTCACATTTTACCTTTTACCAAATTAGGCCCCTTTGAGATTTTTTCCAGGACCACTGTAAATTCCTAATCCGCCTCTGGGTATGGCGGTGCATAAGGTCTTAATACCTGAGGCCAAATGCAGTTGTTTCCAATGCTCTTCAAATATGTGTATGTTCATACTGTATTTACATGAAACATCGCTCCTTCCTTTTGTTTTTTAACTGTCTTGAAAAGCTTAACAGAATACAAAGAGTACAGTTATACAACATGAGAAATTAGAAAGGAATTGCTTTTGAGAACATCTAAAAGCTACAGTCTGTGGACATGACTTCTTTTGTTCTGACAGCATTATATAAAATTGTTATACAATGGAAAATAACTCACTTTACTTAAATATTGTAGACATGTTAACAGAAGCAAAGGGAAGTCGTGCTGTATCATGCACGAAATCTTTAAAAATGAACTAAGCTCATTTTGGATAAACGTTCCTCAATTACTAATGATTTGTAATACTGAAAACATCTAACCTGCATCTGTTGTTTCTGTTATGTAAGAACTTTATTGCACTGCTGCAGCGTCCCATATGGAGACCCCGGACACCTAATATACGTGGGGAGCTGGGAGGGTAAAGTGATGGCTTGTCACAGCCGCACTTAACAGGCTCCTTCCTGGGGGGATACCATGCAGCGAAGGCCAGAGTATCACTGCAGGCCACAGGACACCCCTTGGATAGGGAGATGCCCAATACACAGGATAACAGGGGTTATAGTTGTCACGGGTAACGTCACCGTTCCTACATACCGGTATAACCTTCGGTGAAGAATAAATGCAGCCCAGACAATTCTTAGTACCACGGGTCCCTAGGAATTGTTAGAGCCCAGCAATAAACTTTACTTGAAGAACTTGAACAGATTATACAAGGCAGTTCAGTTAAAGAAGTAACGGTGCAGGCAAATGACTTCACAATGGAGTACCTCCACACGGCTCTCATAAGCTCAAAGATGCATGTGTGTAACCAAAGACTATTTTCTTGCAGTACCTCCACCCTGACTTGAAGATGTGTGGGTGTGACAATAAAAGGGTGTACCTCTACACGGGGATCCTGGCTCTGGGCGGCTGCATAGGAAACATAAACAATTTAGATAGTTTCTCTGCACTGGCCTTGAGAACAAGTAGTTGCTCTCACTTTTTGGGTGGGTTCACTCCACTTACATCCAGAACACAAGCAACATGGGAAATCTCCCCTCCTCTTCCATCTTCACCACAAGGCTCTGTGGTTCTGTGCATTAGACTCTCTCAAACCCAGAAGATGGAACCCCTTCCCGCTCTCAATCACTCCTATTTATACCTTCTCTCACACCACATGGTATGACAGACTTGATACATTTACATGCAGGCTTTGAATTTCATTTAACATTTAACCCCATAATCGATGACAAGACAGGCTTGCACAGTGCATCCACATAAGACAGAGGGGACCAGGACGATGTACTGGGCCACTACACTGCCCTGTACTTTTGGCCTTTTTCACAAGGGCTGCAAAATCGCAAGATTTTGTAGCGATACGACATCGCTACAAAATGCAGGTATGTGAAGCCCATGGTTTCCAATGGGTTCTTTCAGGCTACAAAACATCACTTATTTGAAAGAACCCATTGGAAACCATGTGCTTCACATACATGCGTTTTGTAACGATGTCACATCCCTACAAAATCTTGCGATTTTTGTAGCCCGTGTGAAAAAGGCCTTACAATAGTAGCTCTTGCACCATATTAGGGTGTATTCACACGAGCGAGTGCGATATTGGTCTGAAAAACGCATCACATAGAGGTAATTGCAATTTTTACATGTAAAAAAATTAAAAATCACCTTGTATGCCATGAAAATCGCATCTGCATGTGAGCACAATGCCATTTTTCTTCCTCCCACAGAAAGTAATGAGTGGTATTGCCCCAAAAATGGGACGTGCTGCAACTTTTCTGTCATGCAGCATCACTGAAAGAGAAAAATCACCCATGTAAATAGGCCCATTGTAAATAATAGATTCTATTTTCGGGACATTTTTGTTTGTCTCGCAACGCACAAAATTCATATAAGAAAATCGCCCATGTAAATACATTCCTTTCAGATTACATATCGCTGTATGGGTACCTAGAGTTTGAAGACCTCCAGTATGCCCTACTCACATAGGATAAGTCTTGGGTTGGTCATAGACATTAGATAACTATCTGCTGAAGGGCCCGCCCAAAGCTCTCTCTCTTGACACTGCCATACACATGTATGCTTGAGCGAATGTGCATGTGTTGTGAAGGGGAGAAAGGAATAAGAATTGGGCAAGCCTCAGAGGAAAGGATTGCCTGATTAACCCAGTGTTATAGGTCCTCAAACCAATAAATGTATGTTTTTGATTATTTATTCAGGCCATACACATTAGATTAGTCGAACAAACTCACGGATTGCAGATGATATGACAGTAACTCTAAAGTCCACCAATAGCAGTCATTGGGGTAAAGAGTGAATTTCAAAGTGCCCAGACCAAAGAGGGAGAAAGGTATTTGCTGTATTAGTCAGTCTTCAGTTGGAGATGAAGCAGCATCTGTTCATATCCTTTTCTTAGAGCTACTGTTTACATGCTGTAAAGGCCATGAGGGGAAAGAAGGAAAGACTAGATGACTTGATGGGGGGAGGGGCGTGCAACATGTCAAACACTATAAAAATATATATACTTTTATCATTTGGTTTGCAATTTGAAATAGAATTGCATCAGGTGTAGGGTGAACATTTTGGTGCTGTAGTACTGACATTTTTCAATTTCTTTTACAGCTTATGTATCAACTAACTTTTGTGATATTAGCCACTTGCCTAGTACTAAATCACAATATATGTCTGCAGGTGCTTGACAGCACTGCAGAAGCCAGTGATTAATGCTGCACTATACATCAGTGGTCACAGGGAAGCCCAAACAACTTAATTAATCCCCGAAATGTATCAGTTGATAGCAGCCAGGGCATCTAAGTGATTAGACAGAAGCACAATTCTCAGTCCATCACCTTGTTGGCACCCCAAGACACCATGCTCATATATGTCTTAGATCATGCTAAAGACAAGGATGCTTAGACTATACAAGAACATTACATAAGCTATCAACAGATCACATTGTGAAGTGACCTACTGGGAGTAAAAAATAATTATAGTTTAATACCGTTTATTTATGAAAAAGTCTTTACTGTAAAAAGACTGAAGACAACTTTTCTTTCCAGAAATTGTGGTTTTATTTTTCACACAAAAAAAAACTGTGATGAAATAAATTTTCTCCACCCCATAACCATTTATGGTGCTCTGTCCACATACTCAGGTAGGGGTGTTAGTAGGGACTCATGCCCGGTTACTGCTAGACTGGTTCGGGTGAAGGCCAGGTTTGAAAGTACGCGCTGCTTGTGGCTACAGTGTGGAGATAACTGGTAAAGGACTGAAGAGTTGTCATTGATGCTATAACTGGAAACTTTAATAATGGAACAAGTAACTTAAAAAAAACCCCAGAAATTAGTCAAATTCCCGTCTCGGGGTTTCCTACTTTTGATCATTATCAGATCAGTAAGAGTGAGTTTGTAACGGGTAATCAATGCAGTCTTTCTCAACACTTTACTCCTGTGCACTAGGCATTACTTAGCTTTTACTCGGAAACTGGGGTGTTCAGTCCTGTAACTCTCCTGTGTAGACCAGTGTGGTCTAGCTGGAAGCGAGAGGGAACGAGGCAGTGGTAGGCTCCAAACGTTCTTGTAGGGCAAGGATTACTGCGCAAACAGCAGGACAACAGAAGATGCTCCCAGAAACATGTCTGTCCTCTTCTTGTTGGTCAGCCACACACCCCTCCGGGTTCGGGTCCTCGCTCCCGCCCCCTCTTAAGGCCACAGCATTATGATTTAGCAGAATATATCATAAACAATAAAACAGTGATTGAAAGCAACAACAAACCATACCCCTCTAACATAGGGTCTATTGTAAAATAAGACTTGTCTCAAAAACACGATGAAGTTATGGTTTTTGGAATAAGGAGGCATATAAATTATTGCTAATTGCAGTTAATTAATAAATTACATGTACTCCATAAAAGTGCACAAATGTCACAAAAACAAGCCCCCTACTGTTCTGTAAATTGATAAATACAATATTATGGCTCTCTAAATGTGGTGAGGCACTAAAGAAATTTCCTCAAAATGGGCCCAGTATGAAGGGAATAAACCTTCTAATAAATAACTATTTAACAGAGTAAAGAAAAAAAATATAAAATATTCTAGGTATCTACATAACCCAATGAAGGCTTCAGCTCAGAACCAGAGTATTCCATGTTACCATGGGAGTGTCTTCTAATCTATTCAGTGGTTAGTAACTGCAAGACCATGGAAAACCTAATAAAAGAAAAACATTACAGATGACCAAAGTGAGTAGTAAAAAAAAAACCAACTTTACGAGCTCTAGTAGTGAAAGCGGGAAGATTGGGAAAAAACATAAAACATCTAGAACCCTTTTAATAAAAGGAAAGTTCTCAATAGCACAACAGATTTGTCTTTTTCTTGATAGCCTTTCTTTATAAAAGGAATCTGCATGAAGTGGCACAAGCGGATTAGGGCGATTCATTTTCTGGTTTCATATAGTTTACTAAAACTAGAAAAAAAAGTTTAGATTTTACACTTGGCTAGACCCAAAGGAGTCTTTGATGTTGTACATCCTTCTAAAAGAAATGTTATTACCTGTGGCTGTACTCGGGTTAGGATTAGACATAGGGACATTCCAAAGTAAATGAAAATCTGGTCTCTCTCCTGCATGTTTTAAATCACAGCAATACCTCTCTTCTGTGCTGCAGAATTCCACTACGATCATGTCACTAAACAGGCATGTTATTTCCAACAGCAGATACATTTTCCCATGCAGTGCCTTAGAGCTATCTTACCAAAGAAAATAGATACAAAGAGCAGGATTTAAAAGTATCATGCCACATTATCACCAGTCGTATACCCAAGGGCGCATTTATCAATGTCTCTGTGCCAGTATACTGTTGGAAAGTAAATGGCAAATTGTGTTCCACAAGACATCTGCGTAAGGGCGCCCACCCACTGGCGTTTGCGTTTTCGTCGCGTTTCCCGTGATTTTTCCGCGCGTTTTTCGCGGCGTTTTCGCGGCTTTTCCGTGAATTTCCATTGACATTCATGGGTGCATTAGGAGAAAAATAAGGACACATATGCAACTGACAGTTCCTATGTTAAAAACGCAAACGCAACGCAAAAAAAACGCCAGTGGACAGGAACACATGTTATCTCTATGCCTGTGCAGGAAAAACGCAAAACGCAGGTAAAAAAACGCCAGTGGGTGGGCGCCCTCATTTTTTATTTATTTACGCAGTTTTCAACTGGGTGTGGTTTAGTGATAAAGGCTGGCCTCCCACGGTCGACAAATTTATTATAATTTACATCAGAAACTGGTGTACTTTGATTTTATGGCAGCCAAAAGATGCGACTGATCTATTAAGAGGTATGCACTTCTTTATACATTTGGCATATCTCTCTCCAGCACCATAATTGGTGTGTGGAATAAATACCCGATCATGGAATTTCTGATGCAGATCCGTGTCGGAGGAATTAAAAAAGCCCGAAAAATAGCACGGCAAAATATGTGTGACTAGGATTCCCGTAGCAGAAACCGGCAATACACCCAGCCGGCAACACCTGTCTTCTTTCTTCTTCATCTGTACCGCGGATGGACTCAGCGGCTCTCCGTTGGACACGCGCAGTACATATTTTTTTTTAAAAATCCTTTCTTTTCTCCCTATGCCGTCGCTAGACGATGATGCAGAACCCGCGACCTGTGTGCAATGTTAATTGCGGACGGGCTGCAGGCCAGACGGCTTCCATTAACTGCAATAGAAGCCGTCCATGCGGACACCGCACAAAAATAGAACATACTTTGATTTTCTCTCCACTTGCGGAAATTGCAATCACAAGTGCAGGAAGAAGCGGTTTTTCATAGCATGCTATAAACAGTATTTGCTGCGGAACTGCGGTGCAGACGCCGACCGCGGATTTCGCAATACAAATTTGTTCGTGGGCAGGTGGATGAAGGGTAGTTTCAGACGGTGTTTTTTTTTTAGAAAAATGCCATTACAGTTTTAATGCAGTTTTTCAAACCAAAGCTAGAAGTGGATCCAGCAGGAAGAAGTATATGTTCTTCCTGTACATTTCCCATATCTTCTGAATCCACTTTTGGCTTTCGCTCTAAAAATGCATTAGAAACTACAATAGCATATATCCAAAAAAGCTGTGTGTGAAACCATGGTTGGGCATTATTCATGACAATTTCAACAGCATTTTTTTCAACATTTGTTTTGTACTGTCGCAAGTCTATAGTGGAAGTACTACCCCCCCCCCCCTCCATGATGGATATTTCCATCATAGTTCACAAGTAGTTGTGTTAGGTGGGTTTAGGAGACAAACTGTTTCTGACAGCTGACAGCGACTGGCAATGGCCGCAGTTGGATCTAGCTGCTATCGTGGCCATTTAAAAGGGTTTTCTCAGTACATTGGTGACAGTGGGGGGTGCAGAGTACCTAAAAAATAAACTATATTTTTAAAAACCTATATTTCTTTTAAATATAAAATTATATGAAATATATTGCCTATATTTTTTAAAAGTAGCAAAACATAATAAAAACTATATAAATCTGATATCTCTATAATTGTACCAACCAGCAGAATACTGAAACATGGACATCATAGAAGCAAGAACCCTACTCTCCCCCCCCTCCCTCCCCACCAAATAAAAAAGAAATAGACACAATTGCTTTTTTCTTATTTCATCCCACTGAAGCCGGCTTCAAACGGGAGAGATTCTCATGTGAGATTTGTGTGTTGTGAAACGTACAAATTTTGCATGAATATGAATCCCATTTTTTTGAATGGGGTCATACACATATCCTACCAAATCGCAAGTTCAAGTCTCCTTATGGGACTAAGGAGAATGTAAAACTAAGTGAAATAAAGTTATTTTAATGATTAAAAAAAAAAAATATTAAGGCTGCTCTCACAGGAGCGCTTTTTACAGCGTTTAGCGTGGCATTTGAAATACCCACTGAAAATACTGTAAAACACCTACATTGATTTCAACGGGGCTTCTCAGACAAATACTGCGCTTTTCGGAAAATGTCTGCTTTATTTTAGTGCGTTTTAGAGATTTTTAAAGCACCTCTTCACCCACTGTAATGATGGGGTGCGTTAAAAACACTGTCGCCCGTGTGAGAGCAGCCTAAAAGTTTAAAAACTTATCTATCTATTAAAATAGTGCATCATATATTCCACAAGGTGACCTTTGTCAGAAAAAAAAATACACAACGCCAGAATTTTGGTAACCCTGTCTCCAAGAAACAAATGTGTAATAGAAAGTGATCAAAAATCATATGTACCCCGAAATGGTGCTAATAGGAAACGCAGGTCATTCTACAAAAAAGTCAAACGTTCTCAAAATTATATTTTTAAAGATATTCTATTTGATAAAAATAGTACCAAAAAAGTATAATAGTAATTGTATGGCCGCACAGAAAGTTATCAAGTCATTTTTTACTGCAGAGGATGTACAAAAGCTAGACTCCCAAAAGATGGGACGCTTGGTTTTTTTCCGTTACACATCACTTAGAAATTTTTTAAGTTGTTAAGTACATTATATGGTACAATAAAGATTACTATGGAAAAATACAATTTGTACCACAAAAATAAGCCCTCCGACAGCTACCTAAAAATAAAGAAGTTATAATCTTTTGAAAGGGGAAAGAGATAAAAAAATGAAAAATCCAAAAATGGCCCTGAAGGGATTGAGTGGTTAAATGTACTAAAAAAAAATGGGGTAAGGAATATAAAAGCTGTATCTGGAATTTCTGTATCCTGAGCCCCAACGCACGTTTTGCATGTGCTTCGGGAAGCAGATGCGAAATGTGCATTGGGGCTCAGGATACAGAAATTCCAGATACAGCTTTTATATTCCTTACTAGAGATGAGCGAACGTACTCGTTTCGAGTAATTACTTGATCGAGCACCGCGATTTTCGAGTACTTCAGTACTCGGGGGAGGTGTGGCAGCGCGGGGGGTAGCAGCGGGGAACAGGGGGGATCCCTCTCTCTCTCCCCCTCACTCCCCGCTGCAACCCCCCACTCACCCACGGCGCCCCCCGAATCTTTTCGCCTGAGTACAGAAGTACTCGAAAATCGCGGTACTCGGGCGAAAAAGGGGCGTGTCCGAGTAGGTTCGCTCATCTCTATTCCTTACCCATTCTTCTAAGAACTCCATGACCAGAGTAAATATTAAAGATATTGTATGCTTGAGAAAGGCAAGTGAAGGTTGCCGAAACGCGTTGCATTAAAATTTAACCCATGTGATACAGGTGCACGGCTGTTTTCTCTGGACTCCGGAGCGCGGGGATCTTTTTTCTCTCCTGAGCGGATCTACTTCAGCCCCCAGTGGGTTGCATTCCCCAGGACGACTCTGAAGGGATCTGGATTGGGATCCAGAGATATATGTTTAAGGAGATCGTGGATCTGGGTGCCGGTTGTTTCTCTAACCAGAAAAGTTCACCGAGCACCAGGTGAGTGACACCTTTCATTCACCTTTGTTATATATACATTTTCTGGTTACAGGTTGTTTTTTCCTCAGGAGGCGCTTATCTATTTATGTTTGTGTACTACAAACAAAGAGGTTTTCTTTGTGGCATTTTGGTGTCGGTTTTTGTTTGTTTGGGGCAGTGGCATTTTTTTAATGCAGTATGTTCTAGGCCTGGCATTTATTCTTGTAGGTTTATTTCCCAATACGCTTGTCCATAGATCATGGACATAGCAAAAAGATGCATGTTACAAATGTAAGAAGTTAAAAAAACACCATAAAAAAACATTAGCAACGCTTGCCATTTTTACATGTAAAGAAAGGCTGAAAATACACTAGTGTGAAGGGGGCCTTGTAGCAATAAATGAAAGAGCAAGGTTTCCTGAGAAAAGTTTCCTGGTGCTGTGCAATGTTATTATCTGAAGGCTCTGAAAACATCAACTGGATTTAATAATATCCGTACTACAGAGAATTGTTTCCTTCAGTAGGAGATTTCTAGGATGTAATATAAACACTTAATAAAGTGGTCTTTTCAGCTGCAGAAGATATTAAAGAATTTGGAGATTATAGCAGTTTGTCTCCTCTATAACAAATTAAAGAGCACCTGTCATGGGGTAAAGTCAGCTGACTCTATTCCTGTTTTTTTCCGTATGAAGCTCACTTCATGCAGACAAGCTCTTCTTAGGTCCGGCTTCTAGCTCTGTCAATGTGTCAAGTGGGAGGTCCCCACAGCGGTCAATGGGTGACTTCAGACTGTCAAATCAAGTCCGACATCACCCACTGACAGTGAATGGTGGGTAAAGCCACGTCGAAAGAAATTTGCTACCAAAGTGCTTGATTGTACCAACACCTACAGCTGCTTTTTTGGAAACATCTTGTTCTCAGATGAGGCCACATTTCCTCTGACCGGATATGGGACCTTTCACATGGGGGAAATATTTCCACAACACACATTGGAATTTGCTGCGCAAAAAAATTCGCACCAGATTTTGCATGCCTAAATATGGATTTTGATGCGGAATTGCCAGCAAAATTCTGCCATTTTCAATGTTGCATGAAAATCAGCATGGTAGACATGAAAATTTTGGTGTGAAATCTGCCACATTGCGGCAAATTCCACAGTGGTGTTGCGGAAATATTTTGCTCTTGTGAGAGGTCATAATGTCAATCGGCATAAAGTGCGGATATGGAAAACCTAAAATCTCCCGGTCTGCAGGGAACGTGTTTGAGATAGATTTGGGAACATGTTTAGTCCAAAACTGTATAATGGAGGAGAGGATTATGGCTTTGTCCCTGTTTAGTGAATATACAGTACCTGCCCCGTATACCTTGACTTGTTGGAACAGTTCCTGCATCCAAGTAGCCGATCTGCAATCTAACATCATCTTCCAGGAAGACGGGGCTCCCGCACATTGGGCAATGGATGTTTGTAGTTCCCTCTATAGCGGATCTGGATGCAGGGGACCAATTTGGTGGCCGCCTTGTTTACCAGATCTTACCCCCCTTTCCTCCTCTGGGATTACATGAAGAACTGTGGATTTGCGACTGTAGTGAATGATCTCCCAGAGTTGCAAGCCTGCAGAAGTGATACATTTGGGACTGTAAGGCTGGGTTCACGCAGGGCGGAATTGCTGCAGAAAGTCCGCCTGCAATCTTAAGCCCAAAACTAAGTAGCAAAGCAGATGAGATTTGCTAAACTCTCATCCATGCACTGTGGCAAAGCCGCGCTGAAACTCACCTGCTGCGCAAAATTCAAATCCGCAGCATGTCAATTGTATCGACGTTTCCGCTTCCGGCTCTCTCCTCTCTTTAGGGAGAGCTTACCACAGCGGGATACAGGCGGACAAGCCGCTTCAAACCGTTCACGCGGGATTTGAAGCTGCCTTTCCACTGCAGAAACCTTGCAGAATTTCCGTGCAGTCCCACTGCGGACATTCCTTGAGATTTCAGCGGGATTTCCACCCAGCCTAACAGCGGACATGTTGGAGAGAACATGGCAAGAAATGGAGTACTGACTGGCTATTGTTCATGCCAGCACTGGGACGCAGGTAGAGGTTTACTAGTGTGCAAACAAAATGATGAGTTGTTCTTACACGAGTTTCATTTTCCTACCATTCATAATTTCTGCTCTGCAAACTGATAAAATGTGGGAGGTTTGAACGGAACACCTTAATGACAACACGCAGGGCTTAACCCTTTGATGACCAGACATTTTTTAATTTCTATTTTTCGCAGTGCCCTTGAAAAGCCATAAGGTTTTTTTTCCCCATAGACATAGCTGTATGAGGGCTTGTTTTTGTGGGGTGAGTTCTATTTTTAACGGCACCATTTAATGTACTATATAAAGTATGTAAACAATTTTTTAAAAATTGCTAAGTGGACTGAAATGGAAAAAAAGTGTAATTTTTTGAGGTGTAGTTTTATGGCGCTTGCAGTGCAGTAAAAATGGAATGTTTTAAAAGCAAAATTTGGCTGATTTTAATTAGAACCTTGGATCCTACACACCTTAGTTTATTTGGAGGCCCTAGCCTCAAATACAGGCAAGTCTACTAGTGTAGGACCCCATTGGAGGAGATTGTATTGTTGTTAGCAGATGGAATCTCACAATTTGATTAAAATGAATGCAGCCGCCGCGTGCGTTTGTGCACTCTACTCTGTTCACGCGGGGACCATTAACGATCATAAAGTTATCTCCTCCCCTGTCAATAATGGATAGCTTTAGATTTTGATACAGCCCCTTTAAGCAAACTGACCATTAAAATAATTTTCTGGGTCAGGGTTTTTGATGTGGTAAACTTCTCTGTCCTTCAGATGAATATCAGTTGTACTTCCTAGAGCCGTGATTAGATAAGAGCCCTTCTGACATTCTTCAGTTCATATTATGGTGCTTATAAATTTTCATTAGCTGAATTGGTGTGAGCAACATAAAAACATGGAAGATTGGCGGCAGAGAAACAGCAGCATCCAGTCCATCTAGTCTGCCCTTATATTAGTTCTGTTACTTTGTTACATTTTGTAATGTTTATTTACAAAGAGAACACAAACAATTAAATGGCGCTTACCTGTCCACAGGCCTGGCGATCCAGTGCTGCAGCCTCACGATTCTCCCGGTCTCTACTGACAGCAGAAATCAGGTGACTGTTGCCTGCCAATCAGAGGCTGCAGTGTCATCACCTGTTCTCCTGGCATCAGCGCTTGTATTCTGGGCATCATGATGCCAGGAGTTCCGAACAGTAAAAGCAACTGTTGCTTCTGATTGTCTCCTGACTTCCACTGTCTACAGAGATCAGAAGAATTACGGGGCTGCAGTGTTGCATCCTGATGCTGAGGACAGGTAAGTCCATTTTATTTTATAGGTTTTAACCCATTTGGCTTTAATTTTAAAAACTTAATTTGTAACTGGAGAATAACTTGAATGTGAACAGTATCCAATCCAAGACACTTGTACTTGTACTTACATATGAATAGGGTTGCCACCTGGCAAGTGATTTACTCTACAGGCCGGTTCTGGTATATTAATGGCCGTTAAAAAATAATCGCCTAGTGTGAACACCTCTAGGCAGGCAGCAACCGTCATCAAGTGCTGTCTAGACTGGAGCGTGACTGTGAGGTATAGCATTTAATGATGTGATTGTTGCCCAACTGGAGATACAAGGGTAACAAAGGCATCAAAAGGAAGACTATTACTGCTGGGTCCGCTAAGGGGGAGGGGGTGACTATTATTGCTGGGGCCACTGATACAACTAGGGCCACTAAAGGGGGCACTATTATTACTTAGGCCAATGTGAGTGGGCACTATTACTATTGGGGCCCACTGGAATAATGGAGGTAAAAACAAACATTGTGGTAAGCCATGGCCTTAACCTCACCCCAAACCATGCCCCTTTTACCTTGGCCAGTATTTTTGGTGCAAAGGCGGCAACCCTATAAAATCACTGGGTGATTTTCGCCATTTTACCACTTTTTAGCACACGACTTTATAAGCTATATACTGTATTGTGCAGACACTGATTACTTCAGTTACAGTGCATTCACATGAACGAGTTTCTCACGTTGTGAGACACACAAAATTTGCGCTGAAATAGACCCCATCGTGGTCTATTTACATGAGCAATTTTTCTCTCTCAGCGATGTTCAATTTTTTTGCGAGTCCGCAGAAATCTCATTTTTAACAATGGGTGAGAAAAAAAATTGCATGCAAGTGCGATTTCTGGTTTTTCCTATTGAATAGGCGTGATTTTCACACTTGTGAAAATCACGTGTTCAGTGATACGATTTTCTCCCAAATCACACCACGCTCGCAGTGAACATCGCAATTTTGCAAGCGGCCAGATGTCGCACTTGCTTGCGTTAATGCATCCTGAGGGTGCCTTCACACGGCAGTGAAAAATCGTGCGATTTTTGTGTGTTGTGAGTCGAAAATACAACCCAGTATTTGCAGTGGGTGTGACACCGAAAAATAACAGCCTGTTCTATTCTCCCACACGCGTGTCCGTGTGCTGTGGGAGTCGCTCCTGAGAATGTTGGGCACGTCACCCGTGTGAATGCACCCTTAGGCTGCATTCACACAGGTGAGCGCAATATCAGGCTGAGAAACTTAGAGCAATATCGCGCTTGCCAATGTGCAAATTTCACGACACAAAGAAGCAGTTTTTGATTAAAAATTGCATTGCAGGGCTTCCGTGAAACTGCGATCTTCACGCACGTATTAGGATCGCAAGTGTTTGCATCGACTTCAATGGGAAACGTCGCACTTGCGTGCACATCGGACCGTCTTTTAAGGTCCCATTGCAAACAATAGGCGAAGTAGCGCCCAAAGTTAGGACGTGCTGCGATTTTTCTCGTCGCAGCAAATTGCTTGTGCGAATAAATCCTTTCAAATTAATGGATTTCATATTCATGCGCATCGCACAAAACTGGCGCGCGAATTACGCTCGCGTTAATAAGCCCTTCTGCGAATGATCTTTCCCCGACAAGTCTCAGGAAGCCCTGCAGTCTGCCTGCTCTCGGTATGAGTCACCCTATGACGCTGTAGATGGCCCCCACACTGCGTCCATACACAATAACCCCCCAACGTCTTCCCATGGCGTCACTGTCATTCCTCCCTCCACGTGTCCCGGCCATTGCACAATGGGCTATTTCTATCCGCCTTGCCCCGACATTCAACAAGCAGGACACGTCTGCATGACTCCCGCACTGACGTCACCCCCTCCGAGAAGCCCGAACGCTCCCGAAACCCTCGCCCAGCGTTCGGCTATTTCCGCCAAGCTTCGGGCGAGCCCGCTGCGTCACGCTCGGCTCTATCCCTCCCCCTGCAGGCCGCTCAATCTCGCTACAAGCTCCTGCTGAAGTCGCAGTGCGCATGCGTGGCGGCCATTTTTCCCGACTCTCCTCCCCTCAGTGAGCTGCTTCCCCGGCTAACAGCCGCCGTCCTCCAATACGGTGTGAGATTAAGAAAAAGGGGGAGGGAGGCACAGGCGCCGTGTAACAGGGAGCCCAGAGACTGCGAGAGAAAAGAAAGGCAGAGTCACGGGGGATAGAAAACGGAGAGAGAGGAGTCCATGAGCCGCCGGCCTCCTCACCACAGCGACCGTTGAGCCGGACTTAACCACTTGTTCCGGGGGAGGGGGGGACAGCCGCAGCGGCTGCTATCTGTAGTGTCTCCTTTCGCACTCCTCCCCCCGGTGTAGAGGATGGGGCCGCCGCCGGGCCCCGGGCAGCAGCAGTGTTGATGACTGTCAGTGATGGCCGCGTCCAACGGCCGCATCCTCGTCATCGTCTCCCGCCTGGTCGCCCCGGAGCCGGCGCTGAGGACTGATCTGTCACCCCAGGGACGGTGCTGATCACCGGGGAGGCGGCGGCGTGCCAGCACTGGGAAGTGACACTGCGCTCCTCACATCCGTGTATTGTGGAGCGGGCAGCCCCTCGTCAGCCCGCCGGCCGCAGCGGGAGACAGCCAGCACGTTTGGAGGAGTGAAGGTGGGTGGGCTGAGAGGAGGAGGATCACCATCCCCACCACCACCATGCACCAGCCGGATCCATCTGCAGACCTGACTGGCAGAAAGATGGCGCACCCGGCAGATGTCCCCAGAAGGGGCAGTGGGACCAGTGCTGCCCTGACAGGTGGGCACATGCTGGCACCTGATGACTACCCCTCTCCCCTGCTGGTGCCACCACCTGCATCCTCCTCCACCCCCGGCCCTCAGCATCCTCCGCAGACCTTGAACTTGATGCAACAGCCGGGGGTGCAGCAGCAGCAGCAGATGAAGAAGAAAAGTGGCTTCCAGATCACCAGCGTGACCCCTGCCCAGATCTCTGCCAGCATGAGCTCCAACAACAGCATCGCCGAGGACACCGAGAGCTACGACGACTTGGACGAGTCGCACACGGAAGACCTGTCCTCTTCCGAAATCCTGGACGTATCCTTGTCCAGAGCTACAGATCTGGGGGGTCCGGAGAGAAGCTCCTCGGAAGAGACCTTGAATAACTTTCAAGAAGCTGAGACGCCTGGCGCCGTTTCTCCCAATCAGCCGCATCTTCATCATCCTCATCACTTACCTGCTAACATCCAGCAGAATATCATGATCAATGGGAATGTGCACCATCATCTTCATCATCCTCACCACCACGGACTGCCCATGCCTGCCCATCATCACGGCTTACCCAGTGCCTCTGTTTCTGCCACGTCTGGGAAGTTGGCTCCTCAAGGAGCTGCCGCTGCGGATGCTACAGTCGCGGCAGCACCTGTTTCTTCTTCTGCTGTGCCTGCCGTTGCGGGGACTCTACCGCCCATTGTGCGTAAAGCCAGCGGGCCCGTTAGCGGTACAGCAGCCAGCGTTAATCCTCCGCTGCCCGCTAGTGTCAATGTTAGCTCCACCAGTGTGACCAGTACTAGTAATGTAAGTGCTGTCTCTGGGACCATTAATCCACATTTAGGTTCTTCTGGCAATGGGACTATTGCTGCATCTAGTATAGCGAACAATGTTGCCCCCGTAGGGCCAGCGGTAGTGGCACCGGCTGTAGGGCAGCACCAGACGGCTCCTTCGGCGGCTGCCACATCTAGGTTTAGAGTTGTCAAGTTAGACTCCAGTTCGGAACCGTTCCGCAAGGGCAGGTGGACTTGTATGGAGTTCTATGACAAAGAGAACGCAGCAGCTGCTCCAGAAGGGGCTGCTGTCAACAAAGCAGTGGAGAGCGTTAAACAAAACCCACTTGAGATGTCGTCGGAGCGAGAGAGCACCAGCGGGAGCTCCGTAAGTAGCAATATCAGCACTCTGAGTCACTACACCGAAAGTGTCGGAAGTGGCGAGATAGGGGCACCTGCAATGCAAGGGTTTCAAGCGCTGGCACCTCAGCAGATGGACTTCAGCAACCCTCTTACCCAGAATGTACCACCTTCAAGTATACCGCAGAGTGTTTCACAGTCTCAGCTCGCACAATTACAGATGCATTCACAGGATGCCACTTACTCTCCCCAGAAACAAGTGGGACAGGCGACTATGAATGCCCCTGTTGGTGTGCAGCCGGCTACTGTTAACATACTTGGCGTCCCATCTTCTGTAGGGCATCAACAGCCAGCAGTTTCTACAATGATCCCACAACAGTTGCCATACCCTCAGCCGGCGCAGCCCTTACAAAATCTGCCTACTGTCCAACAGCAACCACCAACGATACAATATGCACATCCACAACCTGCTCCGACTCAGATGACTACTGGGCATGTCATGCCAACTAATCAGAGCTCTGTTCCAGGGAACCTACCAGACTACATCCAGCACCCACAGATACTCCAGACGGGGGTTGCACCTGTACAGTCGGGCTCAGCAGGAGTGCCTAGTGCTCCGGCATCAGCACAAGTTCTGCAGGCGCAGATCCAGTCTGCATCAGCACAAGCTCCGCCAACCTGTGTAGCTTCGACACAGACTGTGGTACATGCCCAGGCACCCATACCGGCAAGTGGCGGTCAAGTTGTAGGTGTCAACCAACAAGGAAGTCTCCCAGCACCGGTACACCAGGTATCTACCAGTCAAACTACACCAACTGTTATGCAGCAAACTGCTCCTCAAGCGGTACTGCCACCCACACAAGCGATACAGGTTGGCGCTTCTACTCATCCACCTCCTGGCATGATTGCACCTCAGAATACTTTGCTCCCTTCAAAACCTCCTACTCAACTTATTGAACCCGCTGCTGTACAGGGAATGCCCAGTCAACAAGTACCTGCAGTCAGTCCTTTACCAACGGCGACCAATGTGCCAGCGGCGGTTCAACAGCTGGCGACAAGTATACCTACTGGAATATCTCCTGCACCTACCACCCTGGGCCCACCGCCACCGACTCTTACTCAACTTTCTGCACCACAGAATGGGAATTTAGTCCAAAGTGGAACTCAAGCTCCAGTGATTGCAAGTTTGCCAATTGCACAAAATGTGCCCCTTCATATGATTGGCAGTGCTGGTCAGTTCTTGGCACCATCTCTTATTCAATCAGTGGCTAGCCAGATAGAAGATGCCCGGCGTCTGATGGAGCACTCGGGCCTGCCGCATGGTGGTGAAGGGTCTTCTCTGGATAGTAGCGGTGGCCTTCACGGTGCAGGATCGTTACTTCCTCTGAAGGCCTTACCCCTGACAACTCCTCTGGTGGATGGCGATGATGAGAGGTGAGAGTGCCAGCGTTTATAGCTTATTTTGTACTGTGCTCTGCGGTGGATTTCCCGTCTCTGCTAGGTTTTCTGTGCCTTGGGTCTTTGCAGTCTGTGAATGCTGGGACCATTGTCCTTGACACATGCCAGGCATCCTGTATTATTCACTTGGTGGAATCTGAATGTAACAATTTCCCTTCTTGTTGCATTTTCCTGTGCTCCCACCCAACCTGCAGCCCCAGCTCACTAGTTTGTTCTCTTGGTCCCATGTAACTCTGACATGAGTTCTGTGTGGGATTGCCTGTGTGCGCTCATGGAGACTGGGACTGTGCTTTCCCCCCTATTCATTGGCTTGTGTAATTGATATGATCACAGCTAGCACAAGAGATTTGTCGTGTTCCCAGGCCTGCTTCTCCTGAAGTGCCGTCATATTTATATTAGCCGCTACATGCGGAGGGCAAAAGTTCAATTTACTCTTGCAGCACCGAGCAGGATCACAGCGTGTTGTCATGTAGGAATTCCTTGCAGCGCTCCCAGGTGGCAACTACAATGGGTGCTAGTGCAAGCAAGAAGTATAATTTTAGACTTAAGGAACCACAGGTGCGTGTGTGTGTATATAATATATATAATTTTTAAATTTTTTTTTTCTTCTCTCACTTTTTCTGTTCTTCAATGGGTTTTCCAGGATTTATAAAACACGGTTGATTTCTTCCAAAAACAGCACCACAACTTTCCCACAGTTAGTATCTGGTATTATAAGTCTACTCCATTAAAGCCAGTGAGCTGTAATACCACATACAACCCGTGGACAGATGTGGTGCTCCTTTTTTTTTTTTCCAAGAAAGTAGCCATGTTTTTCTAGTCCTGGACAACCCTTCCAAGCCTAGAGGCCTGCTGTATCCACATGGATTAAAAGACAATGTTTCATCCAGAAAATGACCTCGCATTTAGAGGGCTTTCCAGTGAAATACTATTAGGATAGGCTATCAATAGTTGATTGGCTGGGTTCTGCCATTCGCGACCGCGGCTAATCAGCTGCTTGAGCGCCTGCTGCCGGCACCGCAACACACAGGTACGGAGTGTAAACTGCTTCTCCAACTCCTGTGTTGTGGCCGGCGCTATTAATTGCAGGGTCTGATTAATATCGATGGGAGCTGCACTGCAGTTACAAGTGGCGGACACTACACACGGGTCGGAGCAGCGTCCGGGGTCCTGAGTGGCAGACCTATGCCGATCAATTACTGATGACGTAGCCTGTGAATAGGTCATCAATGTTTTCATGGGAAACCCATTTAAAATGATGTTTTTATGCTTGTTAATATCCCCCCCCCTTTTTTTTAAGTTGAAAGGTGACACCCCTAATGGACAGCACAGGATCCACCATTCACAATCGGTGTTCACACCTCCCCTCCCTGCTCATTGACCTCTGCACAGATCATGTCTAGAGCAGTCTTCCATAGAAGTCCATGGGTCATCTCTAGGCCATAGTTTCTATGGTCCATGAGGCTGCTGTACAAAATAAGAAAGGTCAGGCCTAGTGGTCAGTGTAAAAACTGCAGCATAGTAGGGTTTTTCTCTTTTTCAATAGATTTTCAAAACCACAATTATTTTTCTCTCCTTTTTTTATACATGAAAACTTTGTTTAAGCAATCGGTCACTTTCTGATGACCCATTCCCTTTAACACACTCCCTTCTGGATGCCTGCACCTCTGCAGGAAGTTTACTACATACTGGGGAATTACTGAAAGTATACAGCTACTAGTGGCTGCAGGTAGTCACCTGTCAGTCCACAGTCTATATATTACATGCTTTTGTTAATTTTAGATGTAATTGGATGACGAAAAAAATAATTTTGCTCCTATGTTTTTAGGCGGCCGAGTGTTGTGTCCCCCCCCCCCCCCCCTTTTTTTTACTTTGGGCCCTGTTGTGTTAGATACTAACGTGTGTGACAGGAAATTAAGAAAAAAAAAGAGTTCTCTGTTTCAGCTGTTGGCTTCTTCCTGTAAGCATTTATATGTTGTGGTTTACTATCTAACATGTAGACTGGGCCATTTTCCACCTGTTTAGAGGACCTGTGATCAGCAGGGCCGGCTGCATAGCTTTACAGCCTCTGTATGGCTATCACACCTCCTTCTTTATACACACCCCTATTGCTCTGTACCGACCTCTGTTACTCGTCTCCCCGCTCTTTGAATATAAGTGGCCAGGCTTCACCGCTCACTGTGATTGGGTGGTCAGGTTTGCTCCACCCACTAACGTCCTCCATTGACAGCTTCCAGATTTTCCTCATCAGTAGTAACAAGTGACTACATTTGTCTTGTTGGTGTTCCTGTCCTCTCATGTGACTTTCAGAATAAGTTGTGGTGTGTGTATATTAGGGTAGCAGTATTTCTGGCCATTATGATTAACATGCATTTCCCAGTTTTCTCCTCTGCAGGCTGTATATCTAAGGCTGCATTCAGACTGCTGTGAGATGTGCCTGAGCTTCTCGGGAACAAGTCCCATTGGACAGCACACAGACATCTGCCGATGTGCTGTCCCTGGTGCTTGGACCTTGCACGTAGCACGTGATATTCTCATTCGGATGCCATGAGAGATTTTTTTTCACATGGACCAACGGTCTTTGTGAAAGTTGGCCTGTCTGAGCAGCCCATCAGACTATTGTGTATAGGGAGAGCTGTCGGCTGACGCAGCCCGTCCCTTTAACTCCAATCTCCGTTCCAGCTTCCTTCCAAGTCATACTTCAACTATATTTATTGTGAAACTCCACAGCGTTTCAGAATAGAGCGAACACGGGCACGCGGGTACATACCTGTCCTGCTGACAGGCCCCCTTTATACCAGTTTTTAGGTGTGAATGATCGTTGCAGTGAGAAGTGGCGTCTCCTAAGTGGATAGAGGGGCATTATTCTCCTGGATATATTAGTTTTTCTCATGTTCAATGAACTGTTGATTTATGCAATGGTCATTGAAACTACACTTCTAGAGAACCTGTTGCCATCTATGAGGACCATAAACTAAATGATGGTGCTCATAGGGCAGGTTCTACGGAGTCAGGATTTTTTTTTAAACTCTTACCCGACTCCCTGTTCCCCCACTGTCACCCATGGAAGTCACCACACAGTGCAGCGGGTTGTGTGAGATTTGTGAACATCTTGGTATATTCTATAATAGCTCAGAGGCTTTAGATTAACCATCTAGACTACATATACGGTCCAGTCTAGTTACTGACCTTGACAACATGATGCGGAGCGTACGCTGGTTGTGTGACATTTACATTGACTTGTGTGTTCCAATGGGACATGGAATTTGCTGTTAATCACAGGGCTTAGTCAAAACTGCTTTTATTGTTGGACTTCCTTTGGACAAAAATGGATGCCTAGTTTTGGGTTACATGGACACCCTTTTCTGAGAATCGTTTTTAATTTATGTACATAAAGACTGTGAAACGATCCTCGAGATTGGTTGTCAATATCAGGTTACTGGGTTTCTGCCTTTTAGAAAGTGGCTGTTTGAAGTGTCTGTGGCACTTACCTGAGTGCACTTCCGCTGTAAGGTGTGTTCCAAGCAGCTGATCTGATATTGACAACCAATCTGGAGTTCACTGCATACTGGGCACAGCGCTGTATATTTCATTGTGGCTATGCCTGGGATAGCAGCTCAATCATTTAAATGGGATTAAGCAGCTCTTAGACCATGTGACTGATGAAAGTAACCTCACAAGCTTCGTCTGAACTGTGCTGCCTCATCAAACTACTGATAGAGCGGTGGATCTTCCCTATGTAAGTGCTTGGAGTCTATCCAACATCACCCCATAAGTGACAGACATGTCTGTCACTGGTTTATGCTGCACAAAGTAGCTGCCAGGCTCCCTCTGAAGCATCATAAGGGCACTTCACATGGTAGCATCTGCTGTGCGCTTTCCTAACCCATGGCGAATACACTTCAAGTATGCAGTGGCCGAATCCATCAAAAATGGTGTGGATTTGGCCTCGTTTTTTTTTTTAATTGTGGAAATGCTGCGGATTTTAACCTCGGTATTTCAAGGGCTAAAATCCAAACCCCCAAATCTGCAGCATAACTAGACCCGCTGTGGGGTTCAGAATCCGCAATGGTTCTCTAAAAGCATTGAGGGCTCATGTCCACGGGCAAAATAAGAATTAAAATCTGCCGCAGATTTTAACTCTTCTCCTGCCTGCGGATCCGCATCCCATAGGGATGCATTGACCACCCGCAGGGTAGATAAATACCCGCGGATGGTCAATAAAAGGGATTTAAAAAAAAAATGGAGCATGAAAAAATCTGGACCATGCTCCATTTTCGTGCGGGTCTCCCGCGGGGACGGCTCCCTCAGGCTTCTATTGAAGCCTATGGAAGCCGTCCGGATCCGCGGGAGACCTAAAATAGGAATTTAAAAGAATTTACCCATCCGGAGCGGACCGGGAAGGTCTTCTCTTCCTCACGGCCGCATCTTTCTTGCTTCAGCTCGGCGGATGTGCCCGGCGCATGCGCGGCACGTCGGCGACGTGCCGGCAACGTGCCACAGCCGTGACGAGTTCATCCGCCGGCCGAAAAAGAAGATACGGCCGTGAGGAAGAGAAGACCTTCCCGGTCCGCTCCGGATGGGTAAATTCTTTTAAATTCCTATTTTCAGCGCTCATGTCCGCGGGGCAGGAGGGACCCGCTGCAGATTCTCCATGTAGAATCTGTAGTGGGCCTGATTTTCCCCGTGGATATGAGGCCTGATTCATTGCAGAAATTTTGCGCAGCGCGTGAAGGAGATCTTAGAAATCTCCACGTCTCGCACTGTAAACGCCGTGGAGTTCCCACTGCGATTCTGAAACGTCAATTCTGCAGCTTTTCTGCCATGTGTGAAAATGGACTAAGGCCGGGCCACACAGCCGTATGTGTAAAACCCTGCATGACCACGTATGGCAGCGATATTGTACTGCGCATGACGGCGTCTCTCTCGTCTTCTTTTTTTTTTACTTGTTTGTTTATATAAATTTCCTGCGCTGTCATTTTGCAATGCACATATATGCGCCGCCCATACGTAACGTGATTGTGTATGAGCGCGTTCATTATGCTCCTGTTGAGAACAAGGGGCTCTTTCACACTTCATACGCAGTAAAATAAAAGATGCTGAGTTCTTTTTTGCGCTTGCGTATTACGCCACTTTTACATGCAAATGGGAGTGAAGCCGCATAAGGCAATGCATTTGATTACCTGCAGATTACCATGTGCCACACGCGCGTACATTGTGGCGGTCTTACACTCATGTGAGCCCGGCCTAATAGTGACAGGTGTAATTCCCACCACGGGCGAGATCGGCGTTGCTTATCTCTACTATAAGGCTATTTACATCCAGGGCTGATTTGCTGTGAAGAAAACTGCAGCTAATCTGTGAAGAAATGCGTATCGATGTGGGCTTCACTATTATGGCAAGTATGAAATCTGCAGCCGGCCCTAAAATCCTCATGCTATCCCCACAAGGTGTGTAAACACTAGGCACTTGTATTCTATGTGATCTGCTATAGAATGCTCTATAAATCCACCCAATGAGTGTGTCCTTATGGTGTCCGTATACCTTCACCAGCTGTCCCTCCTGGCCACTTCTGGAGACAGCAGAAGAAACCGCTGCCCGACCCTTCTGACAGAGGCTGATGATCTGTTACTCAATGGGGAAGGAGTTCTACTGAGACGGCACAACTTGGACAACCCTTTAAAGCGGGTTGTTTGCTTGTCAGATAAGTTTTCGAAGCATAGCTACCAATATCTTAAACTAACGAAATCACCATTACTTGCCTGTCCGCTCCCTTGGCCATCCTGTGCTGCAGCCCACAGTCCTCCTGGGCTTTGTTTAGCAATGAATGCTACATGATCGTTGCAGCCAATCAGAGGCCGCAGTGGTCATGTACCGTTTCTCTCTGGCATCACCACTCTGATGCTGGGAGTCATGATGCCAGGAGAACAGTACCTGACTGCTGCGGCCTCTGATTGGCTGTAGTGGTCAGGTGGTATCTGTTCCTAAATAAAGACCAGGGCGACTGCCGGGCTGCAGCACTGGATCGCTGGGGGAGAGGACAGGTATCACTCCTTTTGTTGTTTAACCGCATTTTCCGCTATGTTATAATTATTGTACAGTGCTGCTGTACGCACTGTTTTATGGGGAGATTCTTCCCTTGAAGCATATTTTTTTTAGTTTTTCAAAAACTTTTGCAATACAGCACCTGTTGGCACGCACAGCAGTGTCTTTTTATTTTTGTATTCATGAAATACAAGACATGAATATAAATGAGAAGTTTGCTTTCTTTCGTGAGCAGATACTGGAGAGCTCTGCCACCAGAATATGGAAATTGCTCAAGACCAAGGAAGACTTTGTAGAAGACCGAGCTGTGGCTGATGCGGCTTCTGATGGCGTCGTGCTCTGTGGGCAGATGTCTGGGTGCCGAGGAGCCGCACCAGCCACAGTCTTGTCTAAGTCCTTCATAGTCTAGAGACGTGGACTTCCATCTGGTAAAGCACTACATTATCAGCTCACCAGCACCGATGAAGCAGTCTACTCGCTCCCATTCAGCGAACCACCAGGTCACTCGACATAGCAGGAGCTCCCTCTTCACCTATTCTGGCTGTGCACTTGCCGCCATATCTTAAATGGGTATTCTGGGACATCTTTAACTTTTGCTATTTATGACCGACGGGGACAGTGTCATTATGGTTTGCGAGGGAAGCGGAAAAAGCTGACTATGGCGCAACTCCAGTTGAATTAAATGGGAACTGTGCTGCAGTACCCACCTGGGCCGCTACTGTCAACACTTTCTGCTTCTTCCACTGATTATAGTGAAAGCAGCATCGGAATCTGTGGGAATCCAAGCACTGGGTCCCCACCCATCATCTATTGGACCACCTGTCAGTCATCAAAAGGAAAGGTTTAAAAATGTCCCGAAATACCCCTTTAAATATCACTCCTTGTCAAATATGCTCATGCTCTTATTATTCTAAGAGGTTTGGATGGTGCAGTAGGCCTAATATCACAGCACAAGGCAACTAGCAAATGTTATTTTAAAGGGCCACTCTGGTGATTTTTTAATTCTTTAATCCTTCATTTAGCAGGTAGTCCCCCAGTATATATGTCGGTTAGTTATTTCTTTGTCTGATTATCTTAGCCCCCCTTTTTTCCCCCAGATGGTCATGTGATCTCAGTTCTGACTAGTCAGGATCTGTTTGGGGATCATGTGTTCATTTTCTAGTCAGGTTCTTAGTTCTTGTGATGCAGTTACCACAGAAATTGGCTACATGGGGTCACAGGCACTTAGTTAGTGATGATGATTATTACACAGGTGTAATAGAGGAGATCACAACCTATCCGCCTGACTATATATTTGTGGTCTGGGGCTTATATAGGTGAATGCAGAAAGTAATGATAATTAAACTGTGTCATGGAATTGATGTGAAACTGAAAGAAACAAAATCGCACATTCAAAATAGTCCCTGGAAAAATGTGTTTTGCTGGAGTGGTCTTTTTAAAGGAATTTTTTTTTAAGAATTCTCTATTGAGGACTAATCCTTAAGACAGATTATCAATACCTGATCAGTGGGGATCTGACTTCCAGCAAGCGCTGTGGCTCCTTCATTGTATACCAGGTACAGTACTGAATTCTCCCTAGTGGTGGTGCCTGGCATTGCAGCTCTGTTCCATTTGCTTTAATGGCACTGAGCCACAGAAAGGCCAATAAGGGTGACCTCGCAGGCTGAGGAAGAGGCTGACTGGTAGGAGTGTTGGAGGTCAGACCCCCACTGATCTTATATTGATAACTAATCCTAAGAAGGTCGTCCGTATTGAAGTCCTGGGTAACCAAGTTGAACTGGTTGCTGTTGGCACTTTACAATCGGCATAAAATATAATGCAAAAAGAAAAGTACCCAGAAATACCAGGGGGAAGAAGTTGCTCCAGGTAGGTAGCCGGTGTATAAAGATGTCGCCCAAGGCTAGAAAAACATGATTTTCTTTTTTTTTTGCCTTTCAAGAACTGCACCGCACTTGTTCACGTCTGGTCCTGCCGCTCCGTCCCAGTTACTTCAGTGGAGTGAAGCTGCAGTACCAGACAGAACCCAAGAACAGGTGAGGTGCTGTTTCTGGAAGAAAGCAGACAAGTTTATCGAATTGTGAAAACCCCTTTAAGGCCGGCTTCACACGGGCGTATGAGCAACTATTTTTGTGCCATGAATAAGGCTTTTTCTGCATGCCTGTCAGTGTATCTTACTTTTTTTTTGTTCTGTAGGGCATTTTTTTGCCATGGGACAAAAACACGTAGTGCTTGAAATGCTTAACTCATCTAATGAGTTCCGGATGTGTTCTCTTTCCAGCGGAATTACGCAGTGTTTCATGCATCTCCTTGTGTGTTTCATGCACATTGCCCCCACCCCCCACCCCATTGACTTCTGCAGGAATTTTTGGTGCACAAATATGTAGAAGGAACATGTTCTATCCTTTTTACGTGCGCAGATATATCTGCCTGAAGCTGGCCTTGAACGGTGCCAAAACCGCAGCATATATGGCCCTGCGGAATTTGTTGCGGGTTTTCTGCTACGGGGAAAATCTGCAACAATTCCGATACGTACGAACGCAACATAGAGCATTTTTCCAGCCACACAAATGTTTCACTTTTGTTGAGGGCACGTTCACGTATTCATTGGCTCTATGAAGCTGCGTTCACACAGTCGCTGAACGTCGCGATGCGAATTCTGTGCATTCTGGATCTGCAGCATGTCTGTCTATGCTGTGGAATCCAACCATTAGAATACAAGTGTTAAATCTGCAGCTGCTCCGCAATTAAAAACGCATGTGGATGTGGGATTGCTGCGGGGATTCCGGCCCGTGTGAAGGTGCCCTTACATGTCTATTCTGCCTCCCAGATTTGATTACTCCTCACCCATCAAGTAATCGTACAATACTTTATAATTCTCTTTATTGTGGCCAATGTCTGATAACATCCAGGGGTCTCCCAGGAGCGGTAATGTGGCGCACAAGCTGCACTATTTACTCTTCCTTATTCTAATTGTGATCTAGAAATCAGCCGGTGAATTTCCATTGCCGCTTTGTATACAGGGAATGTTGATGATGCTGTTGCCAAATGAGGATGAGAACAAAGGCCTTTTGTTAACACCTTTAGTGCTGGAAGGCTTTGCACATGTTGATTTCTATAATGGAGATGTAGGGGGTCAACTTTGAAAAATGATATAGTACATAAGTAATGCTCTTTGCCTGCAGTATAATGGACTTGACAGCCCATCTGCTTTCTAACAGCGTGTATAAATGTATCCCTGCAAATGGTTACAGAGTAATGTATGAGGCGGATACAGTTACTGCACCGCATTGTTGGCGTCTTCGCATTACAGATTTGTTTTCAGTTGGTCTTATGTCCGTTTTGATTTAGCAGTTTATTGACATAGCCGTTTATTACACATAGAAAACTGAAGATTAGTTGGTGTGACATCGGGCATTCACCTGACGTGTACTTCCACTGCAGAAACCTGCCAGAGGGTCTGCACAAGAAGAAGCCCCTCTGTGTGACAAATCCATAGTTCGCTGTGGAAGGTGATGGAAGAGCGAGAATGCTCATTTTTCTTGCAGATAAGAAATTAGTGTGGATTTTTATTCTCCTGCATGTGAATGGGCTATAAAATACAGCGGTCACCCGCATTAGAGGTGGAATGTTAGTGGTTCTAGTGCAGAATCTGAACAGACCCCAATACATAGTGAGTACGTTAGTATATTAGTGGCCATTTAGTAATTGACGTCTATACAGAGCCTTACTCTGCAACAGATCCTTTTAAATAAGGCAAAAGTATTCTAGGCAGAGACTGCAAAAGATCCGACGCACATGCTTTAAACATGGAATCCAATCCGGCAGTGGAAACGGACTAAGGACTCGTACATATCGATGTATTGTAGATCTTCACATCAACAGCGCACATGGACGTCTATAGGCCCCTACATCAGTCTTGTTCCACAGGCATAAATGGTATCTGTGAGTGGGAGACTGATTGCATAATGTATCAGGATCGTGTAAGAAATGTGGCGTTCTGGAAATCCTTCACGAAAGATACTTTAACCACTGAGATTACGTTAAGGCCGGCTTTACACGGGCGGATCCCACTTGTGGAATCCATGGCAAAACGCAGGCAAATTAGCTTTTTCACTCACACTCGCGGATACGAATCGCGTATTCCACGAGAGGAGGAAAAAAAATCACAGCATGCTCTATTTTGCTGCTGATTCCGCACAGACTGCCTCTCGCAGCCAATAGGCAGGTAACATTACATATGGGCTGCAGGTACCCGCGTAATCGCTTAGCAATACTGTGGGAAATGCAAGCCTTAAAAAAAAACAAAAAAAAAAACTGTACTGCGCATGACAGACGGCGAGCCGCTGCAGTCATACGCAATACAGAAAATTGTACCCCTGGAGATCAGCCGGTCCCAGAGCTGTCAGTCAGCTGCTTTCTGCCCACTGAAGACACATGAACACTTAGATGAAGCAAGCATTCATGTGTATGAGGAGTTGTGAGAATAAAGGTGTATGGGCAACTTAGTGTAACCAAGGCCCCTTGCACACGGCGGATTTGAAATGCGGAACCCACAATCAGCATACGGGGGAATGATCCGCTGTTAAAGTTGCCCATAAGAAAGCATGAGCTTCCGCAGCTCCGTGCACACATGCAGATTTGAATTGCGGATTCTGTGAGCGAAAAATTGCAGTGCGCTCCATTTTAGCGCGGATTCCACGTGGACAGGCTGCAGTGATCTCTATGGAAGTGTTCGGTCCGCAAGCATTGCCGTTGGCGCATACTTGGAGACCAGGCAGAGAGGTGGGGGAAGGCACCATTGGGCTTGTGATTCCTTTTTTTTTTTTTTTTTTTTTTCCCACCCCATGAGGATGAGTTGCTGTGAAAAACTCAAATGCACGATCATCCACAAGCATTTTAAAATCATTTCTGCAACAAATCGCAGGTCTTCTGCGGTGGAAATCCACATGTGAAATCTGGCTCTGCTGTGTGCAGGCCGCCTAAGGCTGCTTTCACACCTGTGTTAAGGCTCAGTTCAGGGTTTTAGGAGAAGGGAAACTGAAATAAAACTGATTGTTCTAAGTGAGAGAAACCAAGTCATCTTGTAGATATACCTTTTAATGGCTAACAAAAATACATGATGTTACAGCAAGTTTTCGGATCCTCTATCGATCATTCCTCAGGCTAAAAACTTAATACATGATGTTACTGCAAAAACTTTTTATCCTGAGGAAGGATCGATAGAAGATCTGAAAGCTCGCTATAACATCATGTATTTTTATTTTTTTTTTAAATTGAAACCCCATTAAAATCAACGGGGGTGGGGTGGGGGGGGAACTGCTCAGTTTTTAGAGGTGAGAAACTGATATAAAACGGAAAAAAACTAATCTGATCTGAGAGATGGAAACCCTGAACTGAGCCCCAACGCAGGTGTGACAGCAGCCTAACACTTCACAGGACTTTCCAGAATAAGCTGCTGTGCACATAAGGAGTAACACACTTTCTGGTCATTATGATTTGTATCTCACACATTTCCCATTTTCCCTCTGCAGGGTATATATCTTCATTGAGCAGAATGACTCCTACACTTCATTTTCTGCTATCTTCACAAAGGGTGAATGCATACAGGCGGATTTGAATTGCAGAATTTGGCGCGGGCGACCGCCTCTGGATTCCGCAGCAAAAACCACCCATAGCATGCAATGCAAAAGTGATTCTTCATGCACACGAGCGCAAACCAACTGCGGTTTTAAGAGCTCATAGGCTGTTGTCACACCGGCACTTTTTGGGAAAAAAAAAAGTACATGAGATTTTTTTTTTTCTTCCCCCAACCAAAAAAAGTTCTGGCTTATAGAGGGTCAGTATTGAGCTGAAGACCCCGCTATAATGCCTGTATGAACAGGAATTGTCTTTTTGGAATCCCTTGGAACACATGGGGAACTTTCATTTTCAGTGGAGTTTCCCTTTTTAATGGGAGTTTCAGAGTTATTTTTCTCTATACTTTTGAGCCCCTATACCCAAAACTGTATAAAAGTAATATACTCCACCTGGGGCCGGACTGCTGCTTCAGCACCACGGCATATGACGTGACAGCCCGTAAACTTGTCACGTGGGCTTCCAATGTAGGGCTGCCACTCATAATGTCCCATGTGACCGCTGCTGCCGATGTAAAGATCTGGGTGGTGGGACGCGGGGGAGCAGTGAGGCAGCCTGGGATAAGGGGTGTGTGTGTGTTTGTGTTATTTTTTTTCTGTTATAACTTAGTTTGTTCCCCTACTGATTTTTATTGGGAAAGCCCCCTTTTAGGTTTTCACCATTCCTGGATGACCTGTCCTCTTATGCGAGAATGAATTGTTTTGCCATGAAAACCGTGTAACTGATGTGTTAGAAGCCATGCCTATGGCGGCTATACATCTAAGTAATGATGTTATACAAGGGTCTAATAACTTCTACAGTAGACAAAGACTTATGGGAATTAATGTCCGCTGGAATGTAGGCCTCTCCGGCGATTGCTGAAATCACATCAACAAACAAACAAAAAAACCTTTCTGTGAACTAAGCTTTCATTCATTTGGGCCATATTTTCAGGAAGCTGTTCTTTTGCTTGAAGAATTTAATTGTCAGCATGGCCGTGGCTTTAAATAGCTTTGTAGACATTGCTGAACTGACACTGGAGATTCACTGGCCGCCTGCCAGGAGCACACAGCGCATAGGGGGCCGGGGTCCTGTGTTTTGTGGCCGACACATCGTGTAGTGATGGAATTGGGGAAATACATTCGAGAGGAATCCCCCTCCCCAGTCCTCTATCACCCTGATCATGGTTTGTGTCGCTCTTCATCCAGCCATGAAGTACAGTATAATGTAAGTGGATGGAGTTCTACAAAACCCCATCTCCATGCTGCAGAAAACAAATCGGCACGATGCATACCTTCAATCCACAATCTATATATCCGAATTTTGCAGCAGATTTCACCCATTGCCATGTAGGCTTGTGTTGGTAAATGAAATTATTTTTAAGTGCAGAAATCCCTACAATCATAAATGACTTTATTGAAGCAGTTTCCAAATTCTGGGTCACAAAGGCGAGTGTGCATCGTATGTTCACTCAAAAGGCCCTGTACGGGGGCTGACGCTGTAAAATGTGATTCTACGGCTGTGGCTTATGTGTTTTATATGGGAGCCTAGGAGGCAAAGCAGGGTCACTGTCTACTAGTGAATATACAGGGGGTGGACAACAATATGGAAACACCGTATGCAATGCATGCCTTAAATTAGATGGGATTAGAAATCCTAGTTCACTCTACCAGTAAATGTTAGCTAAATCAAAAGGGCTTCTCAATGGTAATGATTAAAATCCCACGCGGACCCCTCCTAATGGTCCGGGATGCATACATGGGTACTACAGCGGAGTTAGTAGGCGGTGCTGTAGTTGTTGCATGATACAATGATCTGTATAACAGCACCAACATGTGGTAAGCATAGTTTGTCTTTGAGACAGCGTTCTGCGCAATTGTGAGGGAATCGTGGCAGAGCTGACAGAATTCCAATGCAATGAAATTGTGGCCCCTATGGTGGGTACCTCTGTAACAAAAGCAGTGGAGGGTCTTGCTGTATCACAGGACACAGTATCCAAGATGATGACCATTTACAAGAAGATTGGAAAAACCGCATCTGACAAATCCCAGCGTGGACAGAAATGTGTGTTGAGAGACAGACTATCATTGCATAGGGTTTTGATGAGAAAGAATCGGACTACAGCTTTGGTGTTTCCATATTTTTGTCCACCCCCTGTATATGCACACCCTTGCTGCTATTTAGATGCTGAGTCTGCTATGCATGTGACTGAGGAAGGTGATGATTGTGCATGCTCCTGCAGTATACTTAGTTTTCTGTGTTATTGGTAGTTTGCTTTAATTGCGTTGGCTGGCATTTAATGCTAAACTTGTGCTGCAGTGGTTGCTGAAGGGGCATTGTATAAGCAGCTATAGCTTTCTTCAATTACACAGGTTAGAGACGCCTGCGGACATCTACTAAAGTTTTTTTCAGGTAACTAAGCAGCAAGCAAGCAATAGAAAATGGAAAAGCAGCAGCATATTTGTAGGTCTATTGGCTATATGCCTCCTGGGATTACCTGCTTTATGATACGTTTGACATGCTATGGCATGAAGTATATCAGAAGGGTATATTGGAAGGTTTAGGGCAGTCAGGCCCCAGTACCACGTCTCATGCATACACCTTAATCTATGTACGTAGGGAATTTGGTGAGGATTTTCCGCAGCCGGATATCCATGTGGACTTCCGCATCAATGCTGTAGATTTTGACATGGATGCACAGCAGATGGCAACCTTGAAAAGGTGAAATCTGCCGCAGATCTACATCAAAATGCGCACCTAAATTCACTACGTGTGAACGCACCCAGCATTGATTGGAACATATTGAGGTACGTTCACACGTGGCAGGTTTGTTGCAGAAACTTTTGAGACTGTCCGATTCACAAGAAATAGTTTTTTTGCAAAAACAATCCCATTCAGATGAATGGAACTGATTGTCATACACGTTTTTGTGGTTCTGTTGTGGACAAGTGTCCTGGCCCTACCGCGGGTCTGCTGACCTGAACCTGTAACATCATAGATTCCTTTAGTGCTGTGTGTTCAGGTCAGTAGGCCTGTGGAAGGGCAAGGACACCTGTCTGTGACATGCTTGTATGAAAAGGGCCTTGGGGGTCGTGGAAATCTGAAATGAGTTTCAGAAGTCTACAAGTGAGTGCTCAAAGGGTTGTAAACTACTAAGACTAGATTGTGGTCTGCTGTCTGGGACCCTTGCTGATCACCTGTTTGATGGCCTTCTTGCTCTTGCTTTGAGCAGATTTCTACAAGAAGCAGACAGCTCCGTTCCGCTGCAGTGGCAAGGCTTGGTATTACAGGCTGTCCTATTTATACAGGCCCAGCAAACCGTTGATCAGCCAGGATCCCTGGTGGCAGAACTCCTGCTGATCTAGGACTGATAGCCTATCCTGTACAAGGGTAAATCCTGGGGGGCTCTTCAATATGTGATCTTCACAGTAGCTACTTATACATTATAGTATGTTACAGTACAGGCTTGCACACCACACAGTGATCTCTGGGTGAACCGCACACCAAGGAATGGAAGTAAAGGTTGCTATTACTTGTATGCAGAAAGACGGCTTCTCCCACATTCCAGCTAATGGCTTGAACTTGCCTGGAGCAATAAAAGATACGTTGTAGAAACTGTGCTACATGTCTAATCCTTCTCTGCAGGAAGGGAATTCTTCACGGCGGGTCTTGTGATCTGCACTTTATGTGATAGTCCTGATATTTAGTGTGTAGCTTGTGTAAGGTGCGCTTTGTAAACGCTCCGTAATTCTTTCTAAGCAGGAGTATTACTAGAAGCCTTGTTAGTTAGCGGAGGCTTCTGTTTTAGCCTTCTCCATATTAATCCATCATTGTAAGACTGGAGGGGCCGCAACTATTTATTTAAATGTTGTTCTCTGCCGTCCGTATCTTAAACAAAGCTCTATGCCCACATGTTCATTATGAAGCGCCATATGGTTTCAGTTGAGTTGTGCCGCATGCCAGAGCCCTGCATATGCTGCCAGTGCGGCCCCCCAGCCAAGAGCACGGCTCTATGAAAGGGAGCTAACCATCAATAAACTTTCATCTCCATTCTTCATTTGATATCGGCATTAGTTATGACAGCTGGTACTCGGCGCAGAGAATGGAGTGCTTGAAGAAGCGCTAACACAGAGCTTTCACGGAAGCTTCCTTAATGTGTTGAAACGTTCTTTTAAAAGTTTGTTTTTTCTTTTGTTTTTGTTTGTTTTTTCCCTTATCAGGTTGAAGTTATTGACAAACTTATTTGCTTGTGTCCCTACAACGTTTCCCGTCTCATTACTGACCACTAGGTCTTGTAGCAACAACATACAATGCAGCTTCCATTTCTGGTAGCCTAGGGAACGACAATTTACATAATTAGCCGTGACCCAACATTGGACCAGTCAGTGTTGTCTTGGGGACACAAACTTGATTTATTTTAACTTTTTTCATATCAACTAATAATATGTTGTCTTGACACTGGCATGGAAGAGGGACTATTTTATATTAGAAAGTAGTCTGACCTACACTGCATGTTAAGTGGGGGCTTTGAAAAGGTGGGTTTTCAGTTATAGGGGAGATTTATGAAACTGTGTAAAAGATAAACTGTGTGTTTGCCCATTGCAACCAATCACATTTTATTTTATTTATTTTTTCTCTGGCAAAATGAAAGCTGCGCTGTGATTGGTTGTTATGGGCAACTTAGTTTTTCTTTTCGACAGTTTCATAAATCTGCCCATAGTATTTTAGTAGGGATTCCATAATCTAATCCTTACAATGACTGATTTACTTGTATATTTCTACTAATTAGTTCTGTGGAGTAGGGAGGCCTATGAATTTGTTTGCAGACAATTATATACTTGCTTTGTTAATCTCCATCGCTCTTCACATCGTTATTAGCGAAGTCTTTAACTCTGCAGCAGAGCCTTTATACCTCCTTTCTGTTACCCATGAAGCCTGTTCCTCTTCTAGGCTTGTTCTGTACTGTGGAGCCCCCCCAGTTTGTTGACAGGGTCCTCATTAGAACAACATAAAGCAGAGCAGCTGATCCCGGCTGTACATGTTTGTGCTCGGGCTCTTTTATGTAGTGAAAGCCATGTGTTCCACATTTGTGGTGCTGCATTAACCATTGCGTTACGGAAATTGAGGATCTGGCTGTTTTAGGGAAACTTATTAGGGTTTCATCTGTATCCTAGTATTGATTTGCATCACCTTGATAAATGAAATCACTTCTTTGATTTTGTGGGTCATTTGCAACTGAGGCAAAAGTTAGGTTATAAAATGTCATGATACATAAATTGCAGAAGTGTTCTCCAGTACATGACACCAATGCTGTGCAATCTAGAGGAAGCGTGCCGCATGTGTAATGCACTGCTGGGTATGGGGATAGAAGATCTGGTATCATGTCTGTTCCTTGTGTTCCTCCTGGAAACTTGAGTAAATTGGCAGCTGGGTGTTACCACTTGGGGGCGCCCCTGCACACTCTCCAAACAGTGCTGAGGGTGTAGGGAACCACCACTTTTATAAGGATAATGGTAACATTAAGTTTTCAATACATCTACAGTAGGAATAATGGCGGAACAGCACAATGCAGATTCATAGGTAAAGATGCTCCAGATTTGTCACATTAGGGGGAATACAAACATTTACTAAAGACTCGGCAGGAGAGCTGCCAGGTCCTCCTTAAGAAATGTCATAAAGCAAACTGTTTGGGGAGACGTCTTCCCTATACAAGTTGGGGACAGGACTGCCCGGGACATCAGAGGTATGACAGGTTACTGCCTTTGGTACCAGATATGCATCTGATCAACTTATAGATGTCGTTGGTCTATAAATACGGATCTTTTATTGACCTGCTTTTTTTTTTTTTTTTTTTTGTACATTTACTCAAATGCCTGATTTTAAGACTTTTAAGGGGATTTTTCAGGCTTTAAAAGTTGATGGCGTATCCACAAAATAGGCCATCAATATCTCGTTCCACTCTTGGGACCCTGCTGATCAGCTGATTGAAGGGGTTGCCATGCTCATGAGTGCGTTGTAGCCTCTTCAATGTTCACATCTGAGAACGATCCTGCCAGCGCTCAGAGTGATATATATTTTATAGCGTCCATTCAGTTCAATGGACAAGCCCGTAGTACTCAGAATGGGTGTTATAGAAAAGACGACATTATGACCTAAGATGTAAACTTTGAAGAGACTGCAGTGCTCACCCAGGCGTCGCGACCCCCCCCCCCCCCTACAATCATGTGATCAGGGAGAATCCTGGGTGGTGGACCCCCTTCTGTCAGTTGTCAATGGCCTTTCCGTATTTTAAAAGTCTGGATACCCCTTTAGGTTATTGGTTTGTTATAACTGCTCCTTTCTACCCCAAAGCAAAGCTGTTATTTAATCTCTCTTTTTAGGCCCAATGCTCACGGACGGATTATCGCTGCAGCATTCGGGGCCCGATGCCTGCCACGAATTCCGCAGCAATGTTCGTCCATAGACACGCCATGATAAAGGATTCTTCCCTGCCCACGAATGGAAATCATTTCCACTTGCGGGAAGAACCGCAGCATGTTCTATTCTGTGCGGAGAATCGCACGAAAGGCTTCCATTGTAGTCAAAGGAAGCTGCCCGTCCTGCGCCGTGGATCCGCGTCATCGCTAGCACAACAGCACCCTAATGCCTTGCACTATGCATGCGCTCTGACGTGCCGGCTGAGACTCTTGCCGTGGTTCCGGACAAGTGAGTGTAGGGTCTCTGGGGAACGCCGGGTCTGATTCCGCTGTGAGATTTCACAGTCTGAATCCGACCGAGCTGTGGACAGGAAGCCTTACTTAATCTTACAAACTGCACGCTTGGGGTTCTAAAGCGTTCAATGTAATGAAAATGGTCTTGTAGGGCAAAATTATTTAGTTGTTCCAACTTGACTGCTATGGGAGAACAAAAAGACCTAAGATACACCCTATCACGATGCGACCAGGAACTACAGAAGTATGCAGAATAATTATGCTGCACTTGTGGTCTAAAGTAATTAGTTACACATTTTCTTGCTTGCTTCTACGAAAGGAAAAGATCAATTTGAAAAGCTATTTGTCAGTTCTTTTCGTTAACGGAATCTGGTTGTTCCTTATAATGGCCTACAGATTGGCGTTCACAAGCAGCGGAGGATCGTTGGTATGGGGACGGATGATCGTTACTATTGGAGGAGCATTTACATGGGGGATGTGCCGCGGATGAGCAGTTTGCTGGCTCAAAGCTGATCGGGCAAATTAAATATTGTACCGCATCAGTGTATCTAAAAGGGACTTTATGGCAATTTTAAGGTAAATATATTGTATCTCTATCTATAAACCAAAACCAGTGGACCCTACAGAGAGAAGTACGATGGAGAGATGTGCAGCGCTTCTGTGTTTTGGATCCACTCCTTGTTTTGGTTTCCAAATACTGATGCAAAATAAAAGTGCACTGCGAAAGTGAGCCAGGCTGAGTAATACTGGATATAGAGATGTATCCACTAGTGTATATCTTCCGATGCTTTGTCTCTAGGCGGGTGGTGGCTTGGTGGTCTGCACGTGATATTTAGCAATGCCATATCAGCCCCGTCCACTTAGGACTCATGTCCACGGGCAAAAGAAGAATTAAAATCCGCAGCAGATTTTAACTCTTCTCCTGCACGCGGATCCGCACCCCATAGGGATGCATTGACCACCCGTGGGGTAGATAAATACCCGCGGATGGTCAATAAAAGTGATTTTAAAAAAAATGGAGCATGAAAAAATCTGGACCATGCTCCATTTTCATGCGGGTCTCCCGCGGGCTTCTATTGAAGCCTATGGAAACCGTCCGGATCCGCGGGAGACAAAAATCAGATTTTACTCACCCGCTCCGTTTCTTCTCTTCGCCGCCGTGTCATCTTCTCTCAGTCGCGGCCGGATCATTTTGCTTCGGGCCGGCGCATGCGCGGGGCACGTCACCGACGTCATCCTGCGCATCTGCCGGGCCGAAGAAAGAAGATCCGGCCGCGACGCAGAGAAGATGACGCGGCAGCGAAGGAAGTATCCGGAGCGTGCGGGAGGTGAGTTAATTCTGATTTATTCTTATTTTCAGCGCTCATGTCCGTGGGGCAGGAGGGACCCGCTGCAGATTCTCCATGGAGAATCCGTAGTGGGCCTGATTTTCCCCGTGGACATGAGGCCTTAAGGAAAAAGGACCCCCGGATCTGTTCCGCTCTTGAAGACTGACAAAACTCCCCCCCCCCCCCCCCCCCCGTGTCATTAACTTGTAGAGTTCGTATCCCTTTAAAGAAAGTTAAAATGGTAAAAAAGCCACCAACTGGTACTATTCATGCCTCTTGCTGAGCTTCTCCATAAGGTAAACGTATACTGGAATATCTGTTTACAGGCTTCTGGTTTTGGGAGATCTGGGGAGTCATCAGTAGGCAGATGAAGATCCAATTTTCTGCTTAGTGTTAAATTTAGAGTTTGCATGTGAAGAATTTTTACTGGAAAACACACGTGTTAGCCCTAAATCTGTAATAATTAGAGATGAGCGAGCACCCAAATGCTCGGGTCCACGTTATTCGAGTCGAGCTTTTCGTAAAATTCGAGAGCTCTACTCGAGTAATGAACCCCATTGACTACAATGGGAGACTCGAGCATTCTTGTATGTCGGACGCCGGATGCCGAGGTTTTTTTTTTGGGGGGGGGGGGGGGGGGGGGAGGGGTCGCATGCCCTCTCCCTGCCAGCCCAAAAATTTGCCATTGACGCGCTGGAAGGCAGGAAGGAGCCAAAACAGGCACGTCACAGAGGGGAGGAGTCAAAAACTAGGGCGGGGTCGAACATGGCGTGATGCTCGCTCGAGTAACGAGCACCATGGAGTACGCTAATACTCGAACGAGCATCAAGCTCGCCAGAGTATGTTCGCTCAACTCTAGTAATAATACAAGACTGTTGGCCGTTTGGTACCTCTTACAGCTGAGAAGCAACCTGTTCTCTGAGCTTCATGTAATGTACTGAAAGCTGCCTTACGCTGATTCTTTTGAATTTGTACTAAACGCTCAGCGTAAGTGTGGCAGACCTTCGCTGCTTCATTTATGTTATGCAAGCAAGAAAATCATCATTGGTTCGTTCAGTCACTGCTACAACAACCTGAACAATCCTGGTAAAATTAATTAGTTTTTAATCTTGGTGTATAAACGGAGCGCCCGAGCCAACGAGCAACCTGCCAACGTTTACTTGTTCACTCGGGCGAGTGACTTCTCCCTCCGTGTACAAGTACCCTAATGCCTGCAGGTACACAAGGCCCATGTTATACAGAGTGGTGGAGACTATTAGATCCCCCTGGGATGTACAGCCGTGGTAGAAGGGACCTTCCAAGTAGCTCAGGATATATCCATCTTTACAGATTGCATTAGGAAATCTACTAATTAGTTGCCACCTTACCGCTGAGGTTTAGGTCTTCTGTAGTTCTCACTTGGGAACAAGATAATTGAAAGCAGAAGTAAAAGGCTACTTTCATGTGCAATGTCATAATATAAGTAAGCTTTCCCATACTTTGCCAATGTTTGGGCTCTTTTGGTCAGATTTCAATTTTGGACCAAATGCAAGTGGGTGCATCCTATGGTGCTACACGGATCTGTGATACGATGCCCGTACCCATATTGGGTAAATACCTCCACGAGCTTCTGGATTTATGGAAGAAGCCTCACCAAAACCATTGCTTCTACGGAATGTGGATGCGTGATAAATGGTTTAGGTAGGATAACCCTTTCACATTGAGAATAGTATAGGTCAACTCTCTTGATTAGGAGTGAGAGTGATATATTATAATTATACAATATACGTCCACGGTGTATAATCGCCAGAAAGGACGTTTTCCGGCGATCATGGCCAGAGCTAGTTAGCATAGTTCGTTTTCAGAACCACCGTATATGAATTGGCGCGTGTATTAGTCGCATGTGTTCTATTTTCAGCGGGGCCCTGTATAATTGCCCGTGTGAACGAATACATTGTAAATAGGGATGAGCGAGTATACCCGCTAAGGCACTACTCGTTCGAGTAATGTGCCTTAGCCGAGTATCTCCCTGCTCGTCCCTAAAGATTCGGGGGCCGCCGCAGCTGACAGGTGAGTTGCGGCGGGGAGCAGGGAAGAGTGAGAGGGAGAGAGCTCTCCCCTCCGTTCCTCCCTGCTCTCCCCCGCAGCTTCCCGCCCCGCGGCGGCCTCCGAATCTTTCGGGATGAGCGGGGAGATACTCGTCTAAGGCACATTACTCGAGCGAGTAGTGCCTTAGCGAGTATACTCGCTCATCCCTAATTGTAAACCAATACCTCAGATGGTCGCGTGTAAAAACGCGCCGTATATGCGCTCGTGTGAATAAGCCCTCAGGCAGAGGGGAGAGGATTTTTTTTTTATAGGCTTTCTTTTTTTAAGGGAAGACACTTGATGGTTTGTGAAAACCCTGTCCATAAGTGGTGGTAGAAGTGCCCTGTAGTAGAGATGTGACCTGCCGCTGTAGCCCGACATAACTGTATTCATTCCCAGCAACCTGATCATAGAACAACAGGAGGAGGGCAAAGCTTGTAATCTCAGCTGCCCCCAGGGATTGGGCATTAATGTGCTGGCTGTAATGGGACCGCACAGGGCATCACCTCCCCACCTGCTTCTCCCAAGGCCTCACTTACAGTATGAACAGTGGGTTTTCTTACCATATCTGTATCTTCCACATCCTAACTTCTGAAGAATAGATGACACTTACGGCTTCTGCCCACTAGCGTCTTTTTTAATTAATTAATTAATTAATTTATTTATTTTTTAAACGCTGCGATATCGCTGCGTTTTATTTTCAATGGAACTTGCATTGCACAAAAATCACAAGTTTGTGCTTTTGTGATTTTTGTGCGATGCAATTTTAACTTTAAGTCCTATTGAAAAAAAACTCAGCATTATCGCAGCGTTAAAAAACAAACCTAAAAACACACGGTAGTGGGTAGAAGCCCTTGTTACAAAAAGCCAGCCCTTAGAAGTTGCCGGCATCGAATTAAACTTTCTAAGAGTGATTGTAATGTTGGTATAAGTAAAGGTCAATTTATACGGGACGGATGTCGGGCAAACGATGCCCAACACTTGTCCCTGTGCCTTCGCGCCCCTGTGCTCCTGCACGGGAGCTAGCACAGCTGTCTCCTCATGGAGCGGCCAGCAGGGGGGCGGGGCAGTGCAGGAGATTCCTCTCCTCTCACTCCCCCGCCCCTCTCCATTGAGAACGCAGCGGACGTTCACTACCGCCTCTAGCTTGGCATGTTGTACCGCCTCTAGCTTGGATACAAGATGTGGTGCGGGTGGGCATGGAGGCTCTAGTACCCTGTTGTACCGCCTCTAGCTTGGATACACGATGGGATACGGGCGGGCATGGAGGCTCTAGTACCCTGCTGTACCGCCTCTAGCTTGGATACACATTGGTATACTGGCAGGCATGGAGGCTCTAGTACCCTGTTGTACCGCCTCTAGCTTGGATACACGATGGGATACGGGCGGGCATGGAGGCTCTAGTACCCTGCTGTACCGCCTCTAGCTTGGATACACATTGGTATACTGGCAGGCATGGAGGCTCTAGTACCCTGTTGTACCGCCTCTAGCTTGGATACACGATGGGATACGGGCGGGCATGGAGGCTCTAGTACCCTGTTGTACCGCCTCTAGCTCAGATTCCTTGTGTACCTAAAATATAATGTTGTATATTTACCTGCATATACTGTGTAATCTCTCCCAGATGCTGCCATGTTGTGGCAGTTTTGAAAGATGCCATCTCTGTCATGTTTGCATCTATTCTTTACCGGAGGTCTGCGAGTGTGGTGGTCAGTTGACGCAGTAAGGGCTCATTCACATGACCGTGATTTCGGTGCATGATGCACAGCCATGTAATATCTGGTGAATGGAGTCAATTAAAGTACATAGACTTTTATTGATCTAGTTATATTGGTGTATAGATACACGCGTGAAAAAGATCGCAGTGTGCGCTATTTTCCTACGTATCACACAGCATGAGCCCCATACTTTTTGTGTGGGCATTGTATGCAGCGCTGTCTATAGGCAATACAATGCATATGGGTGACGATACAGACAGAAGACAACTATGAAACGGAGTAGGGAATTACAAAAAAGGCACACTGCGCATGACCGTGTGCGTTTTACGCATACAGTCGTGTGAATGAGCCCCAAAATAGCTGTTTGTCTATGTAATGTAGAATTCATCCTCCCCATTCGGAGGTGCTAGGGAGTGACTGCTCTTGCATGAGTGTATTATGGGTGCATTTCTGAGCCAGTATTATGGACAGAAAGTGGCCTTTGAATGTAAATATAAATGCTAAGTGTTAGTTGAAATGAGGTTGATAAAAATATGAAGATACTTCAGTTTTTAAGTAGATTCTATCACCATCTTTTTGCAGTCCTCACTGAGAGTACCATAATGCTGTGCCTGTCACTCTGGTCACACATATGTCTGCTGTATGTATCTGTGCAGTAGTTTGGGAGAAACTTGCATTTTATAAGTAGCAGCCAGTCTTAGGACTGCAGGAAGTAGTCCTCCATATTCATAAGCTACATCTAGCCACACCACCAGCCTCTAGCCACTGACTGACAGCTATCTCCCTATGCACAATAATAGGTGGCTATGGGCAGCGCTAGCCAGCTGCTGATGAATATGAAGGACTACTTCCTGTAGTCCTCTGTGGGCAGTGTGTGACTGCAGGGCTTTCCTAGGAGAGTGCAAAGCGCTTCACCATAGTTTCTGCTTTGTAGTACCCTGTATTGTATACACTGTATACTAAGGCACCCTGACCACGGTCATGACGGAATATCGCTAGCAATATTTCGCCGCGGGGGAACAGAGGGGAGAGCGGTCAGGTCTCCGTACTGAGTCTAACAGGTAGGCTTACCGCAGAGAATCGCAGCATGCCACAATTTGAATCCCGCGAGCAGAGAATCGCTGTGATTCTCCGCTCGTGGACTTCGAGGCTGCGTTTTCCGTAGCAACCCTATGGAAAGCTTTCACTGCGTCACCCGCTGCCGGATTATCGCCACGGATAAGGCAATGAACTATCGCCTGTGGACAGGAGCCCTAACGTGCGGTGTGCAAAACGAAAGGTACATTACACCAAGAAAAGGAAACGGTAAACCTGTTGGTCCTCCGGACAGATTCACATCAGCATTTTATCACTTAGTACTCGGACTGAAGAAAATGGATCTGTAAGGCCGCCCACACACGAATAGATTTGCATTGCAGAATCTGCGTCCACACCATGGTTCCACAGCAAATACCATTCATACCATGCTATAGAAAATCACTTCTTCTGCACACTCGCAGAAACGAATTGCGATTTCTGTGAGCGGTAGAAAAATCGCTGCATGCTCTATTTCTGCTGAAGGCAATGGACATGTCTAACAGCGAGCCATCGCAGCCATCTGCAGTACAGATGAAGAAAGACAGGTACGTGCGGTCGCCAGCTGGGCACAGGGCCGGATTCTGCTGCGGGCTCGTGCATGCGACATCCGACCTGTTTGTGTGCAGGCGGGTTAAGGGCCTCCGGCTGGAGGTTCTGTCACAGATATGGCTGAAAATACTGGAAGAGAAAACGCTGCATGCCGTGCTTTTTCTTCTATGCAAAAGCCGACCTGCTGGACCGACCCCATTATAGTCAGTGGGGTCCGCCCGGTGCTGTTTTGTTCCGTCCAGAGATGGAACCATTCGGCTGCGGGGATTCCTTGAACGGAGCAAGAAATGGGAATCCTCAGCGCAGGTGTGAAGGCACTCTAACACCGTTTCTATTTGTAGCCGTTAGATGACAGCAGCTCGTGTGTAGTTTTAGTAAATGACTCGGTTGAACCGAAGCATAAAGGGATATAAATAGTTCTCTTTTGAGTCCGCCCCCTACTGACAGCAGTTTGGCTCTACTCTGTGCCGTTTCCATTATTTTGGATAGGAAAAAAGCCTGTAGAAGAGGGGAAAAAAGGCAGAAACCAAGCGGAATGGAGAGAAACGGAAAAGAAAAAAGACCCACTGAAATCCAGGGAGATCTTACAGGATACTTTCTCTTTCCTCCTTTTTCCGCTCTTATGATGGGACAGAAAAACCTGAAAGCTGAACGCTCATGTAGACATAGCCGAACCTTGGAGGGGAAAATCCAGAACCTGAAGGGATATAGACACCCATAAAAAATGCAGCTTCAAAGTTACATCCTATTGGTATATACCCATGAACAAATAGGCACTACAAGAACTGCATACACCACGTCAATGTAGGAAAAAGGTTTATTGCATTGGTGAATAAAATTAAAGGGGGGGGGGGGGGACTAAGTCTGCCATTCTGCAAGCACTGTACTGGCTAGGACTTCCTCTCCCATAATCCCATGCTGCATAGCCTACAAAGGAGCATCTGAATGTTCACCCCTCTGTTGTATGTCGTAGCAAGCAGTGTCCCCACCTCCCTGTTACTAATGACAGGCACTGCGAAAGTGCTGGGAGGGAGACCCCCTAGCGACAGCCACTTTAAACTCTATTTTCATTGGTAGAAAGAAAATGAAAGAAAGTATTATTTATTACAGGATTGTTGATGCACACAGGCTGTTGGATGAGCAGAAGTTGCATGAAAAGTTAGTGTCTATATAGGCATACAAATGCAGCAAGGAACATCCACTGAGAAAGGGAGCTTAGTATACAGATGTATAGAATCATTCTTACTGCTATAATTGGCAATAAGGGTGTACCATAGTAACATAGTTCGTAAGGCTGAATGAAGACAATGTCCATCTAGTCCAGCCTGTCTATCCTTCTGTGTTGTTGATCCAGAGGAAGGCAAAAAACCCCAAGAGCAGAAGCCAATTAGCCCTTTTGGGGAAAAAATTCCTTCCCGACTCCCTAATGGTAATCAGACTATTCCCTGGATCAACCTCTAATAGTTCCGACCTGCCTGTATACCTGGATTAACAAATAATCTTAGATTTATAGCCTATAATATCCTTCCTCTCCAGAAAGGCATCAAGCCCCCTTTTAAACTCCTCTAAGGATTTTTGCCATCACTACGTCCTCAGGCAGAGAGTTCCACAATCTAGCTGCTCTAACAGTAAAGAATCCCTTTTTATGTTGGTGATGAAACCTGCTTTCCGCTAAACGTAGCGGATGCCCTCTTGTTACCGTTGCAGTCCTGGGTATAAACAGATCCTGGGAAAGATCCTTGTATTGTCCCCTCATGTACTTATACATGGTTATTTGGTCGCCTCTTAACCTTCTTTTTTCTACAGTAAATAATCCCAATTTTGATAGCCTCTCTGGGTATTCTAGTCCCGTCATTCCATGTATTAGTTTAGTTGCCCTTCTTTGAACCCCCTCCAATACCGTAACATCTTTCCTGAGCACCGGTGACCAGAACTGTACACAGTATTCCATGTGAGGCCTGACAAGTGCCTTATATAGTGGGAGGATAATGTTCTCGTCCTTCGCTTCTATACCTCTTTTAATGCACCATAGTGCCTTCTAGAAGTTAAACTACATATACGTCAGCTGAGGTATATGATAAAACTATAGCAATTTACATATATAACTTAAAGGGAACCCTGCACTCGCAGGCTGACAGATCTCCAGTCTCTGCGCCCCCTGCTGTTACAGCACGTTGGTGTGTGCCTCTGTTTGTGCATGCATTACACACATTATAGTGTGCTTACTAAGCATTTGGTCAGAATGTCTCTGAATGCCTCAGTTGCCCATGGACAACAGACGGACAGTCAGATACTGCATCCCCCCTGATTGAACCAGAGACAATGCAATGCAGCATGGGAAGTTAGGGCAAGTAAGTGCAGATCAGTGAACTACTGGCAGAATGCTAGGCTTGCTACACGCCCCCTCCCTAAACTAATGCAATGCGCTCATAGGCGACGCAGTGAGGAGTCCGAGGATGCTTTTAATTTTTGCCTTTGTTACCGTTCCTTTGCTGTTTGCCTGCAAAGAAACCACTGAGTATCCTGCGGACCACTTTGGAGTGTGTTTTATAGTGGCAGGCCTATTCTCTTAATGAAAATTAGTCCTAAGTACTCTGCAGGATGTATGGAGTGGCTATTTTTTTTATTTTTTATGCACAGACAGTGGCGAATAAGTATTAGGCAACCTTAGATTTGGCGCCATATCTCCTATAAGCCCCTTATTTTAGTGTATGGGAAGCATAGATAACCAATTTCCCATTTAATGTGAGGCAATAAAAAAAGAGACCCAGCAGATGACCTGACCCATACGTGAAGGAGTGTCCGGGTGTGTTACTGCAGTACACCTCAGACCGCACGGTGTGCACATGCTGCACTAGCTTGGAAAGCGGTACAAGACTTGGTGTGAGACGATATTATAGACGGGTTATTATGTAGTTAATAAAACAGTTAATTGTTAATAGCGGATGTAGAAATATATTGCTTATCGCTAGTTGCCGGTCTGAAGTTTAGTCCAGTAAATTGTGGGTTGTTACCTGTAGCAGCTATTGCTCGTGTAGTACCGTCCTACACCGGGGTTGACACTACGCATTCTTGTAATGCTGGAATGAAGGCTGGCACAGCGCTGGTAGTCACAACCGCCCTAATGGTGCGGACTGTGCTGCAGGTTTCACCTTTGTATCGCGATGGATGAAATCCATGCTCAAATAATGCGGCATGAAAACGTAGCACTCGCACTGAACCTAGATGTCTGGATGGAGGTCTCCATTTACTTCTAGGGAAACTTGGCCTTCAGTATGTGTATATGTGTGATATAGCTATAGATATTATACAGAATATTTATACATTCTTATTTTTTCCCCCTATCTATAGATTTCCTGCACTTTTTAGGAGTTCATAGGCTTAAATGACCTGTGCATTCTGGACCTTCTCTATATTGAACCCATCCATATATGCTATATATTCTATGCTGTGTGCCAGGTGCTATAGATTTCAGCATGACTGGTCTGGAGTGCCCGTAATCTAGGTATTCCACCATGTAGATGTACAACACAGACTGCAAGCATCCAGGGAGAAATGGAATCACTATGGCGGCTTAGAAAGGGGGAGAAGGTAGCTTACTGTAGGGCCACCATACCGGCCAGGTTCCTGCTCCTGGGAGTGGTGGCTTCTCACCTGGCTCCCTGCACAGAATACCTGCTGATGTCTTGGGCTATGTTCACACCTGCGTTAGGGGGCTCCGTTATGGGAGTGTAAAGGGTCATATTGGCAGTAAAGCATATAGGTGTATACTGCAGCACCGTTTATACCACCGCAGGAGACCATTTTGACGACTTAGGAAGGACTGGCATAAAGATGTTTGGTAGTCTTCAGTAACCAGAAGAGCTACTAGACGCAGTGGCTACCTGGATACTGTGACATGTCTGCTCCCAGCATTCCCTTCCTCGTAGTCACAGTAGTTCTTTCTGCACAGGATGTACAAGCTGCTGCCTAAGTAGGACGCTTTGGTCCATCACAGCCAGTAGTTAATGGGGAGGAGCATTCTTTTTCCTTTTCTTCCTCTCTTACTTCCCTCACCATGCTATACAGGCGGGTCTCTATTCTGCCTAGGACAGAGTCAGGAGCGCTCTAGAAGTCATTCTAACATTGTGTGCAAACCTATAGAGAATCCAAAAAAGGAAGCCCTGTCCCTCCTGCAGAGCTGCCGCCACTCTGTTGGTATTCTGCTAATGGGAGGGGGTCCCCATCTGTATAAAGTCCATCTGCTCTATTAAGTCTTATTTTGATGGGAAGATACGTTTTTAGGCTATATTCAGATGTTGTAAAGAACTGCGTTCAGTTTTGCTGTGGTTGCATTTTTTTTAACTACAGAACTGTCAAAATGGCAGGAAAACCCCAAGTGGTTTTTGAGGTGTAGTTTTAACGTGGTTTTTAATCACACCGTTTTAACAGCCTTAATCTAGGATTAGTATGGCACTAGATTATTCAGAACCACGCGGTATACATTGCCCACAAACACTCCAAAGCTAGCATGCAATTATATACTCTCCTAACTAGAACTGGATTTCCTGGAAATCTCTGCTAATCATTAACTTACATAACCTTTATATATTGTGAGCGTTGGAATTCCTGAAGGATAAAAGGCTGTATGTATGCACACTGCGGTATGTATGTGGATGGCTGTATTGTGCCTCTTTGTTCAATATCTATAGTTTGTTCTCTTCTCAACAATTGAGGCCAATGATCATAAAAATGTGGAGGATTTCCCTGGTAGAAGAAAGGTCCACAAACTGTATTGCTTATATCTGCAGCAGATTTCATCCTTTTCAAGTGAACTTGTCACCGGGTTCATGCTGCCTGCAGATGAGCATATCCGTCCCGGGTTCAGGAAGCACAAACCGTCTGACAGGTTCCCTTTTGAGATTTCACCCTTTTGATTTGAATTCAATTTAAGAGAATCAGCTGTTGCGAAGTGACCGCTGCCCTAGCCCATTTACAGGATGTCTGAGTAGCTGCAGCCAATGACAGAAATCGGCGCTCGATTGTTGAGCTCTGTCACTGGCTGCAGCAAGTGTGAAGTCCCGTAAACTGGGAGGGACTGCGGCCTGTAAACAAAGGAGCGAAGGACCGAGCAGTGTCACGGGAAACGGTGAGGGTGGGGAGAAGGGTGAGTTACTATTCTGCCCGGAGAACAGGGGTTTGCAGAGGAGCTACAACTTGGACATCCCCCTTAGTCAGTGAGGGCTTCAACCAGTTGCTTAGCAGTGTATGAGGATGAAGGTGGTAAATGGCATTAAAGCTAAAGGTACTTCTACACCTCATTTGGCCAGTAATGATTCCTCTGGACCGCTGCATACACCTTCATGTGCGGATGAGGATGTCATCATGCCTCCTCCATTTAAATGGTGTGCTCTCTCTTGACCTCCAGCATCGATGGCAGGTGCAATGTATGTCAATGGACGAGGCACAGTGTCGTGTTGGCCATATACGTCATGCAGAGGAGACGGGCGGCTGGCTGAACAGGGGGGCACTGGATGTAAACGTCCAATAGGAACCCTGACCACCGAATGATTCCACGAGTACATGACACATTGCAAGAGAGCTCAGATACCGCAATGTGCAGCACTGACCATCCCTGACCAGGACAGAGGGTCCTCTTCAGTAAGTAGTCAGGGATATGACTTGAAAAATGACTCCAGGCCTCTTCAATAAAGGGTTTATTAGTAAGTAACATAAGTACATCATTGCCACACTAGGTGACCATTTCACGACCACATCATGTGACCATGGAAGGTGTATGAAGCGGGCTTGGGAGGTGTCCCCACTGTTTCCAACCACTTACAGTTGCCGGCAGCGCCACAATCAGAGCGCGCCTTATATCAGTCGTCAGGAATGGGAAACGTATTTGGTGTTTTAGCAAATGCTGCCAGCTATAACATAGTTTCACTTGGAATTAATGAAGCACTCTCTAGGTCTTCAGAGATACTTGACTAACTCAAGAAATGTCGTCACTTGTTGGCAGGGAGTCTCCTAATTCATTGTCGTTGTGACTCGCGGAGGGATTGGAGGTGACGGGGCACCATATTTAGACATGAACTCCTACAGCTCAAGTTGTAACCATAATCTCTCTAGATTGCCACATCTGATTGCAGCATTTGTGTTTCTTGGCCGCTCCTGTGGTCGTGCCCATTTATTTCTTTGTCTGTGATGATGCCAGCTTTGTGTCATCGGCCCTGAATCATGTACGTGTCCTCCAGGTGACAGCGGGACGTGGGTTATCGCTTACCATGCACAGGTGTAACGGCTCGTGCTGGGAAACTGTAGACGCTACGAGCAAAAGCGTTGCCATGTTAAGCTATCAGATGTCAATGGGACAAGCTTGTCAGACGCTCCGGTTATAGGCGAAATCCTCCTTATGTAATGTATAAGTGTATACCGCTGCTGTAATAATAGCTTAAGTCAAGCTGAACACGTCTTGTGCGGAAAGTTCCCTCGTCTTACAGGTAAGAGGAAGCAGCTATTGAGTGCGAGCCAGCTCAGTACTAATCCATAAAACTGCGTGTAGACCATTTACATCTACGTCCGGTTACTGGCGGCGTCTCCACGTCACATGACCTGTTACAGAGCCGCGCTAACCCTCAGCCGTCTAGCGTCTGCAATCCACCTATTCTTGCCTTTATGAGTTACTATAAAACTCGGGGAAAGCAATTTTGCCGGACAGTTAAACCCAAGGTCATGCACTCGTGCTTGTTACCTTCACGGTTTGTTTGCCGGCCAAATGGGAGCCTTCAGCTAAACGGGGCCGGGATATATATAAACAGTTGGCCGTATGACATTTGTCTATTAACATTTTCTTTAGTTAATCAGTGAAGTGTAATAAAAGTCCCATGACTTGGCATGGCCCTCTGTTATGTTAGATGCTTTAGACATTGGTCTTTACAAGTGTTACTACATGATTAGGAGTATTCAGCATATAACACACCGGCGGGGCACTGAACATGGGGATATGCCGTTAGTCTGCTTGATGCTTTTAGGATTTTCAGCCTTCTCTAATAATGCAAGCAAAAGTTAGTGAACCCTTTGGAATTGCCTGCATTCTTTCCCTACTAATAATAAAATTATGTGTAAATGTGCTTGTCTATAATTGCTTGGATAATTTAATTAAGCAGTTACACCGTTCAGGTCTTGAACAATTTGATTAGGGGCCCTTTTACATGGGGCGATAAATCGTTCAGATTTCGGCCATCCAGTGAGAATGTGAACGATCAGAATAGGACATCAATAGTTTATTGTCTTGGACCCGCCACTTGGGATCACCAACAATCACCTGATCATCCTGCCCACTGTCAGTGCAGCAGGGTTGGAGGCGGAAGCGTCAGCGGGCTTCACTTCCATTGAAATCAGTGGAAGCTGAAACCTCCTAATATGCTTCTGGCACTTCCGCCTCTGACATTGGGTTCAGTTCACCCATTGATTTTAATGGGAGTGAAGCCCTGTGACACTTTCGCCTCTGACCCTGAAGAGAATGGCCATTCCCACAGCGGGCCAGGGATCCTGAGTGACGGGTCCCCGGAGACTAACTATTGATTACCTATCCTAGCTCAGCAATAGAATTTGCACTGAAAACTCCTTTATAAAGAGAATCTGTCACCATCCTATTGCTGTTCTCTTTAAGGGTAGTATACACTGATTTGGCTTGTCTGCTGTATGTATATGTGCAGTAGTTTGGAAGAAACTTTCTTTTTGTTAGCAGCTTCCATATATACAAGCAGTAGTCCTAGTCAGTCATGAGCTCAGGTTAGTTGTGGCTAGCCACCCCCACCCTCTAGCCACTGACTGACAGCTGTCTCACAATTTACTATGCGTTATGGGTAGACCTGGCGAGCCCCCATGGATGGGGATAGCGGAGCTCAACCATATGAAGAACTAGTCCTCTGTGTGCGGCTGCTACTAATAAAATGCAAGTTGCTCCCAAACTACTGCACAGATGCATGCTGCAGATTTATCACTGTAATCTGTGTGATTATCATTATCTTATGCTGCCCTCCTAGAAGAGCTAAGGGATGGTGACCGACTCCCCTTATATGAAGGCACACAAAACTTGGTTACTAACGTATCTGTTCTAAAACATTGGTTAGTGTGAACCGTGACAGTGAGGCATGGTTCACCTCAACCGTCACTCACACTGATCAAACGCTTATCCCATAACCTGTAGATGGGGAAGAAGTGTAAAATTTGGCACAATCCCTGAAATCCCAAAAAATTGTGAGAGGATGGGACCCTGTGGTTTGGAAATTACCTAGCTGAGCTTTCCACTTTATTCACTGTGTAATGGGAAACTTGATGCAACTTTCTAATACGTTTTGTGTGTCGCCGCCTCCTGGTTTTCATGATCTCGGCTTGCAGACAACAGGAACGTGACCGTGTGATCATACATGTACATGACGCGTTGCAAGAGAGCTCAGATACTTTGCTGTAACGAGACATGCGGTGATCATCACCGACCAGGACAGATGGTCATCCTGAGGAAGTAAATGGTGGTGATTTCTAGTCACTGACAGCAAGCTGGGTCTGTATACCCTTTGATGTGTGATATAAGTGAATGGCAATAAAGCCAATGAGATGTGATAATACATATTGGAATGATCAGAAACTTTTTAAAGAAACTAAAAATCAGGAAATGTGTGATCCCTGCGTACTATCAGTAGTAAGGATGAATGACCTGTAATAAAATGTGTTGGTGCAGATAAGCAGGACTGTGCCAGCCAAACAGGAGCTGCTGATAGCTCGCTACACCCGGACTGTTTAACCCAATATGTGCTGCTTCTACTTTCCCCGCATTTGAGGGCTGCGCAGTCATTGCTGGGAGTTTGTGCTCAGTGGAGTTAAAGGCAACCTGCCAGCTGGAGCTTGTTGTCCGCACTGCAGGGCACATGTTATAGAGCACATTGTCTTTATAGTGTATGGGAATACAGTTATTAGGACTTATCAGTGACTGACAGATATCTGTATATGACTGTACATACAGTAGTTGTCAATCACTGATAGGACCGCCCACTGGACTTCTGAGCTCAGAATGAGCGGAGATATAAATGACAAGTTAGAATGTTTCCCATAAAACTATATATCCATCTGCTCGGCTCCCCCTGCTCCATAACATCATGCCTGCAGAATGGACACCGCGATTGAGCTGACAGATTCCCTTTTAACATGACGTTCTATAATGAAAATGTTGATAATGAAATGTTGATTTACTGAATTACAGAAAACCCCTCAATTAGTACTGAAAGTATTCAAGTACTTCAGAGGGGATCCGCTCCAGCTTCAAAGAGAAAGTGGTCCTGAGAAAGTCAAGAAAAGGACCCCTCCGCCTACATAAAAGGATAGTCCGCAATATACAGTAGAAAGGTCCCTCATTAGTAAGTTGCTTGGACCACCAACAACTAGTTGTAATCTGTGGGGGAAAGTGTTCAGTTTCTCTGCATTGCCACCAGCTAAGGACTGAAGCATTATACAGTTCCCTTTAACCCTTTCCAATCCAATTTTGGATTCAGGGTTTCCTAAAAGGCTTTCTCTTTTCGCTTTTATACAATGGTGCTATCTGCTGGCTAAAGCCAGTGTGTGTGCGCCAGAGAGGCTCTGACAGTGGAGTGGCTAGCAATAGACGGTAAGAATACCCTGTCAGACGTCTTCTGACATTAGAGCTGTACAAGCTTCAATCAGAATGTAGGAAGACGTCAGACAGTGGATTGGAAAGGGTTAAAGCGACCCTCTGGTTTTGGGACAAAACCATCCCAGGATCAGAGGGACTATTGTCTGCCGTTTATTCTTCCCTGCCATCCATGTGATCCACTGCTTTTGGGTCCTGTCTTTAGCCTTCCAAGATGGCTGAACCAATCTTTAGACTACCTAAGTGCATTAGTGACGATAAGAAAATCAGTCAGTATACCAGTGCAACAGAAAAAAACTGCGATTTTATATAATTTTTTTTTTTTTTTTTAAATATTTTGTCCTGAAACCAGAGTGTCTTTAATGTCCTTGGCCCAGTCATGTAATAAATTATTACGGTCGGGTCCTCCAGATAGAAGGGGTTCTTTGTAGCTGATCATGGCTTATTAGCTCAGAATTATCTAATAAAGTACTAATTTATTTTGTTTCTCATTTTTAAAGAGGACCTTTCACTGGATAGAACTAACCTATCGCGGTCCCATGACTAGATCTGCTTCTGTGCGTTTTTTCTTTGTTTTGTCATTTTTGCAGTGTTTTGTTTTATTAGAGGAGATGAATATATCTTTGGCCTGCTGTACTAATGATTTACCAGTCGGCATTATGACAATCTAACAAATGGTTAATTTTCTGTATGTGTGCATGTCCATTTATTTATTTTTGCAAGCAGGATAGCATTGGCGGCCTCTTCTCTCGCAGTATATCCCTGGAGAACACCCAGCGCTTTTCTTTTGTATCTAACAATAAAACAGTCCATCTAAGCCCATGACCAATTTTCCAGCGAGACGACCCCGCCTAGGCATCCTCTTAGCGTTTCCTCTTGGCTCGGCTTGGATTGGCGCTTGATCAGCTACGTGTCCCACATAAACAGTTGTGTCCATGTAACAGTCTGAGCCGCCGGTGGTGATGGGGCGCTTGCACTCGCTCACGTTGGTATGGGTCTGGATTTGGCTTTCTCTATCTGCATTTCTCCTCGGTGAGCTCATTCTGCGTTATTCATAGTATTTATGCACAATAGACTAAACATTAAAGAAATGAATGGACTTTGAGAAATGCTTTCAGGCTCATTAATTATTCATGAGCCCTTTCCATGGCTTTCCACTTTCACAGCAACTTTGCCATAGTGAATGAGTGTTGAGTGGTTTCTCTTAACCATCTGCTTAGGTTTGTCCCAGAGTGATTAATACAGTTATTTGGTTGGAACGTGACATCCAGCGCCACAAATGTTCGAATAACTGAGTCTAAACCGTAGATGAAATGTGTTTTGAATAGCGAGCTCCCATTTGGTTGGGGTGAAGAATAAATGACTGGAGGCTGCAAGATGTGAACACTTGTGATGTATGCCCCTGCCCGACACTATGGTGTGTGACTTGTCATGCAGATGTAACAAACACTTCCCCATTTAGTGCCATCATTAAACCTCAGTGAGCGTCCATCCTGCCACTTCAGTCTAAAGTTCTTTAAATTCTTAATATCCTTTTCTAGTGGTCAGCTAACCAATACTCTGCATGGAAAGAGTTAAACGGTAACGCTCTGACTGCCTGAATCTGCCACCACATGGAGCTTACGACATGGGGTACACTTATTAAAATTTCCTCAGAGCCCCTCTTTGATCTTCCAAGACGGCTTCTCTGACTACCTGATGCACAGCTGGTAGTCTGAGGCACTTCCACTACTTTTAGGTGAGCCTGCACTGGCCAATCAGATCATTGTGTAGTATAATTACAGATTAACTAGCAATGCATAATGTGCCTTGGGTAGTCAGGGAAGCACTGCGCCCTTCTTGGGTGATTAAGGCCCAATGCCCAAGGACAGATTTTTGCGGCGGAATTCGCGGCCAGACACCCGCCGCGAATTCCACAGCAATGTCCGTCCATAGACCTGCTGTGTTAAAAGATTTTTTCCCTGTCCACGAGTGGAAATCAACTGTGATTTTTTTTTTCCGCTCACAGGGGAGAATCGCATGTACTTCTTCCATTGCAGTCAATGGAAGCAGTCTGGCCCATGGCATCGCCAGTACAACGGCACGGCATGCCCTGTACTTCGCATGCACGCTGAGACACTTGAGGCGGATCCGGACAGGTGAGTATAGGTCTCTGGGGGTCACTGCCGGGGGAACCAGGTCTGATTTCGCAGTCTGAATCCAACCTGGCTGTGGGAATGAGGCATAAAACTGATCACAGGAAGCAACAGATCCACAACATGGGGGGGGGGGGGGGGAATTCCGCACAGGAATCTGCAATAAAACCTGCTTCCCAATCCGCACCAAATGCTGTGGGTTTGAAGGCAGGCTTCCCGCTATATTCCTGCAGCGGACATTCCACTACAAATCAGCCTCCCTGTCTGCGTCAAGCCTGAAAATACATCAAATCCTTGCAAAATTCTGGAGCTAAAAACTGAACCTGATCAATTTCTAGCTGGGAGGGCGCTTGCTTCAGCAGAAACCCTCCCTGAGATGATGGTCCAGCTGAAAACCAGCTCTTGATGTAAACTCTGCTCCTGTAGATAAAATGCCAAGGATTTGTAGATGATGGATCAGTGTTTATAGTAGACTGACGAATAGATCTGTTTTCTCTCCTTTGTTGGTTTCTAGGTTTAGATGGGCTTTGAAGTATTGGGACCCCATTAGGAGGTCAGAGTAGATTAGTCTCTGGGAGACCTTTAGACAACCTAGGACATGTTGATTGTGTCATTTAATACTGTTCTAACGTTAGTCCCTGCTTAAAAATGAACGCCCTGATTCCTCTGGATTGTAAGAATGCTGTAGAACTAATGCTACATTTTATCACTTGTTTGTTTTATTGTTACTGTGTTTTGTGTATCTACCCTTGTGTGAATATTTCCTGGTGAAAGCTGCTGCCTAGCTGAGATCTGTCTGGCGTGGTTACTGTATTCATACTGTCAATACAAAGGGGTATAAAATGAGATTCCAGGCTCCAAGCTAATCCCTCACAGTAAGCAAATATGCTAATGGACGGATGTCCCGCCACCGAGAGAAAGCAAGCGAATAGTCTGCCGCATCCAGCTTGCCATCAGACAGTGCCGTAGTAGAGGGCTTTGTACCAGGCGTCTTTCAATCGCCAAGGAGGAACGGTGACCTCATTGTGCTTTTACTCATTGACTAGCTTTATATTAATTGCCTTTTACTGGTGCTTGTGAAAATGTAAAAAACCAATCCAAATTGCCCATTTGTTTGCCCTTTTTGCTTAGGATATTCCATAATTGATGATCCAGGAACATGCATGCATGTGAGTGATGCTGGCATTCTACATGGTCAGTAATCTCTTGCATACATGTGCTGCTAGAATACTTGTCCCATGTAAGCAGGCGGTTCAGGCTGCCAAGGTTGACTGCTGTGTTCTTGAACGGGGCTACTGATAGGATATCTAGAAACACGTCTGTTTCCATGATCACTCCACATGCCCAGTTTTGATAGCCTTCTACATAGTGTTCAGAATAGCAGTAGCTCTATGTGTACCACTAGGCTTTGCTTTATAAACGGGCACCCTTAGGAAGCATTGGCTGTTGTGGAGGGGGCTCCAATATGTTCCTCTGCATACAACTTGCTAGGAATCTCCAGAAACACAGACCCCACTTATCTTTGTTGAGCTGTCACACAGCTTAGTCTTTGGTCTCCTGCCTTTGATCTTCCACAAAGTTATGTAGATATGGGTGCTCAGATCCCTTTACAGCATGCATGCTTCTGGGAGTTGTGTGTAGTGCTGTTATGCCATAGCAAGTGCAGTTGTGTTGGACCAGGGTGTGAGAGGGGTTAACTCTGCACTATGTATCATAGTGTATAGTCACTTAAAGTATAACTATCATTTAATTTAAAGGGGGTTTCCCCACAATTTAGGGCCCTTTTACACTGAATGATCCTTCAGGTTCTCGCTGGATTGCGGAAATCCGACCGACTCATTCAGTGTAAATGCCAACAGCGAATGAACAGCTAAGGCCGGCTTCACACGGTTGGATTTCTCTTGCGTAAACTATGTGCAGTATTCCACGCCTATTGAAAAAATAGAACATTAGAATGTCCGCTCAGATGAGCGGATAGCAATTGTGATTTCCGCCAGTGGATTTAAAATCGCAGCAAGTTCTCTTTTTGTGCAGAATCCGCACAGACTGCTTCCTTTTGAAGTCAATGGCGGCCATCTGACCCGCAGCCCACCCTCAAGGTTATGGGTTCCCGTGTCTTCGCTTAGCGACAGTGCGGGAAAAAACTTTTTTTTTTTAATCTGTACTACGCATGTCTGACGGCGAGCGCCTGCGGTCATCTGCAGTACAAAAAGGGACGGTACTTGGGGTCGCCGGCCGGGGTCAGAGCTGGATTCCACTGCGGGGTCCTGCATGCGGAATCAGACTTGTCTGTAGTCAACCTAACAATAATTTGTTTTAGTTTCTGCAGGCATATTAATCAAACGATGATTGACCTGTATAACCAGGCTGTCGTCCATCTATGAATGACAGCCTGTTTACTGTGAACTGAGGCTCGAGGAAGTGATCTCTGGCCGCACCACCTCATTCACTGAGCAATCTTTGCTCCTGTGTGAAGTACGGGATAGATTGTTGCTGGGACGAGTGTCTGACAATCTTCCCATGTAGAAGGACCCTTAACATTGCTTCATAACCGCTCTGTCCTTCTGGGTTACTGCTAGCCAGGGCATGTGACTGCTGCAGCCAATCATTGGCTATAGAAGGTCACTGCTGTGGCCAGTGATTGGCTGCAGCAGCCACATGCCCTGGTTAGCAACACCCCAGAAGGCAGTGCTGTGGAGATGGAGTCATAGTCCCATTTTTAGTGGAGTCGGTAGAAATTATATACGTATAAATAGATATAGATTTGAAAAATTAATTGAATGCAGAATTTGTTGGACATTTCCTTTCAGAAGACATTTCAGAACTTTCCTAAATTCCTATTTCTAAACGCATATTTACGATTTAGTAAAGTTTTTATGTTCTGGACTTGTATTCCAATAAATATCCTTTGTGTTCTTCCCAAATAGCTTGCTTGTGTTGTTATAATGGTGATGAAGCCTGAAGTTACCATTTTAATACAGTACATTTGAATCCTTCATATATGAATGTTACTTAAGTGATCAGAGTCCAGGTTTTAGCTTGCTAACTCCACAGCCCTGGCGGAAGATCAGAGGGGTTGTAAGGCAATTTAAGTTGCAATGGGTTTTGGCCAGGAACGGGCTCGCTGTGAGGAGACGGAGACTCTAAATACTGCTTTTATTGGGACACGGCTTCTCCTTGCAGCCCAGCCAGGAACATAAGGAGATGGTCTGAGGAGGATATAGAGTAATTCTGGAACTATAAGCCCTGAGTAGTACAAAAGTGTGCCTGTAAGTGTGGCCGTCCCCCGTACTCGGTATTCCTATGCTGCTCTAGACTGCTTTCCTGCTAGTAAGCTATGATTTTACTTAAAATCAATATTTAGCACTTTTTGTCATTGGATAAATGCTGTAATTACTTGAAAATCCAGTACTTACTAGTTTAGTGCTTATGTGATAGATACGGGTATTTGCTACTCCACTGCTCAGTCCTGCGGTACAAGATGCTGTATAGTATCGACGGAGTGACGTACCGACGCAGCACCATGTGAGGGCTTCAAAACTGAAAAATAAAAACTCTGTGAACGAGTCCTAAAGGACGAGGAAAGCAGAGGATGCTGGGATATGTAGTTCAGCGCTTACTAGCTGTGCAGTTTCTGCCTCAGAACACCATGTGTTTTTATTACCCCAAAAAACCTGCACCTTGAAGAATGTGAGAGGATGGGTTTACGGGTGCTGTAAGGTTGGTGGCAGAAGACGGCTTTTGAGCGAATTTTCTGCGATAATCGTGTCTTAATGGACCTTTACACCTCATGACTCCACCCTAAAAGTACAGTGGTCACTGGCTTTAATTCTTGGCCGCTGGATAACCCCTTTAGGCCTGGAGGGAATTTCTATAAAGTGGGGACAATTTATGCATGTTTTCCTGAAAGGGGCAGTGTGTTGTAGTGGAAGAGACTTGTGCTTCACATCCACTAGCTGGAGCGTCCGCGGTCCTCAGACGACTGAAAACAAGCAGCTAGGCCACCTCTGCATGTCCTCACAGGTTGTCACCCAGATTCCATATGACAAATCTGCAAAGTACATGAAGTATTTCCCAGTGCATGGCTATAATCACCAGTGTCCTGGCGCTTCTCAGAACTTCTTTCCTGGAAAATCTTGCTGCTGTCCTGCCTGTAAAAATAGCTGCAGCATAATAACCCATCCGTGCAGGTTCTCAGCTGCATCAGATGAATGGGATTCCCCTTCACAACACTGTTCTGTCCGCCCGCTGTTGACCACTGCTGAGGCAAACCACTAATGGAGCAGTAAACATCCCCTCTGCCCGGTACATGCATAGCGATGGAGAACTGAAGGGGAAAAGTTCATTCTACCTATAATTGAAGTGATGGATGCAGGTTGTAGGTTTGTCTAGCCTAGCCTACATAGTTGGGTTCTCTCAGCACATTACTGCCCCCTGACTGATGCGCTATTCTCAGTGCTGTTTGCTCCCTGTTCAGCCTCGTTTTTCCCGTTTCTGCACTTTGCTTCCCCCTCCCATAGATTGCAGTCTCTGACAAACTGCAGCTGCATCCCTTTCCTGGACAGACTTTTTTTCTTTAGTTGATTTGAAGGTGTTTGTAAACATATTTTCATCTCTCATCAGTATCTAATACTTTTAAAAAAAAAGAAATCAGTACTAGATGTGTAGAATTGGCAAAAATATAACCACTTCCTGCAGCCCCCTCCCCTCCCCCACACACCTTTTTCATCCCCACCTTTTAAAGAATCCGTTAGCTAACTTTTCCGGTAACCTATCGGTAGTTAGGTCTTCAATCCCAAGTGTCACCTGCCACATTTGGAAACTGCATGAAAACCTGCCATCAACTGTGCATGTATGATGAATGGCAGCAAGGGGTGAAAGCTCCTACACATTAGCTACAAGCTGCCCGGCCCCACCAAGTTCTGTTGCGTATATCTGGGGGCTTCCTGACTTTGGAGTGAGAAAGAAGAAGCGGGCAATTTTAAAAATTTTTATTCCAGCTCTGATCCTTTTTTCTTGGGGATAAAATGAATCCTCGGACATACTGAGTTAGTGTATGGGGAAGTTGTAAATCTTGGCTGTCAGCAGACTGTTCTTGGAGGTGTTTGTTGTGACCTCAGGAAGGTCACTATTAAGGTAGGTGCTGGAACCAAAAGCTATAATTATATTACTGAACACAGGCACCAGATATTCCAGTTATGCCTTATGTAATGGATCTCGAGGCCCCACCACTTGTCATGCAGCGGTGATGGTAAAGGTTTTCTTGGAAGTGTCTCTAGAACAGTTTGTATGGAGAACTGTAAATGTTGATGCTCTTCTTGGGTGTGTTCAGTCCTTGAAGTCTAGATGGCACGAGCGACTTTGTAGCCTCCACCTTTATATGTAGGGCATGTCTTCTTACACTGGGGGAATCGCTATGGTTACTCGCTACAATGTTTCCAATTGCTAACCATGTGGGTATCTGAGGTGACTTCTGATGCTTCCAGCTGGTCGTGTCTGTCCTAGATGGAAGAATTAGCTTCAGGATTTGTAACAACACTGTAATTCATCATTCATATTCCCCAGCATTCACACTGGCCAACTATTATTACCATTGCCAGGAATAAGAGAATCTTCAGGGCAAGTAACACTTTCCAGGAACTTGGCGAAGTCGTGAATTGTTTCTTCTGCAGTGTGTGGAAAACGATTAGTGATTGGAACGTTCTCAGTGTGTGTTTACTACACTGCGGGATTACAGCATGGTGATGTGACCCCAGAACCAGGGCTGTGGGGTCAGTCGGAGGAAATGTACCGGCTTATAAGGCCGCCTGCAGACGAGCGGGTCGGATCCGGAGGCGAGATTTCGCACGGCCAAACCGCGGCCGTCTGCATAGGATTGCGTTTGTTTGTTAACGCAATCCTATGCAGGCTTTCAGTGGCGGAAATCGTGCGGGAAATCCGGCCGCGGGATTTCCGCCCGTGTGCAGGCGCCCTTAGATGTATGGAATATACATATGGTATAATTCAATGCAAAAATTTATTGCATATTTCCATAGGAATTTTAGGGAAGTTTTGAAATGTCCTATAAATATGTTCTATTGATCGAAGTCCTTATTTATCAAATACATTGATATCTAGGCTGTGCAAATCCAAAGTTACTAAATGCCTAGTGTAATGCAGAGCTACAGATTTTAGTAAAGTTTTGTGTTACCATTTTACTGCAGTAAATGTATCACTTCAAAAACCTTATTTTTATATATGAAGGAGACGGTGGTTTGGCTTAACCCCCTCCCCACCAGCCCTGGCCAGAGCAAATAGGAACAGAACCATCCACTGTTATTGGTGAGGGTAACAGCACTTTGGTGTCCATTTTTAGGGTGCTTTCACAGCTGCACTACGGATTCCACTTTCCTGTTCCCTATGGGGATGGAATTGAACAGCGCGGGGCGGACCCAATTACCTAATTTGGGGTCTGCAGGCTTTCCGACTATCAGCCTGGTTTTGGGATAGAAGAAAAAGCACTGCCCGAGGCACTATACATGCAGCCAGAACTGTGATGCAACCTCCGACACGGATGTGAAACCACCTTACAAGGGTTCCGTTTATTTCCATTATATTTGGAGTATAGAATAGGGCAGTCCACTACACTACACAGTGATTATCTTAGATCTTATTGATAAATCGTTCACAAACCTGCAGACATGATACAAATTGTAGGTCACCAGAGCAATGCGGCAGATTGTAGTGAGTGACAAGACCCTGCATGCCAGGCCTGGTGCTGCATGAACAAATGTTGTGTTTGTGGTTTATTAAAGAATTTTGTATAAAATTTCCCTTTTTTAAAGTTGAGACATTCATAACACTTGCTAGACATGGATACAAGCATTCTGACTGCAATCTTACAATGGCCACTAGATGTCACTGTACATTCCTGTTGGTGCAGTGTATAAATGGGCTTATACTGCCACCTTCTGGAAGACTTCATTTGTAAACTGGAGCTTGAAGTTTTTCTACTGGACTGATGGCTTTTTATTTTGTCAGCCTCTTGTGACCGTATTGTACTGGCGTTTATATAAGCAAGAAACATTCATAATCTAGTCTTGGGGTCCTTTTAGAGGAACCGATTATCGTTTGAGCGAGTGACGTCACCGCTAGCTCGTTCACGCCCATGCAGCCTGTTTATACAGGCAGATTCATCGTTGCCTCATTCATACAAGAATCGTTCAGTCTTTCATATTCGCTGTATAAGTAACTGAGGACTGAACGAGCGCTGTCTAAAGCCAATGATAAGCAAACGAGCCAACGATGGGTTTTATGCCTGCAGAAAATGAACCAAAAGTGAACATTTATCGGTCGTCGGCTTGTGTTTTTAGACTGAACGATTATTGTCCACTTAGGCTTGTTTGAATGATTTTCCTGAATGATGATCGGTCTAAGAGGGCCTTAAAGGGGTTGTCCCGCGAAATCAAGTGGTTCGATACACTTCTGCATGGCCATAATAATGCACTTTGTAATGTACATTGTGCATTAATTATGAGCCATACAGAAGTTATCAGAAATTATTCACTTACCTGTTCCGTTGCTAGCGTCCCCGTCTCCATGGTGCCGTCTAATTTTCAGCGTCTAATCGCCGGATTAGACGCGCTTGCGCAGTCCGGTCTTCTTCTTTTCTCAATGGGGCTGCTCGTGCCGGAGAGCGGCTCCATGTAGCTCCGCCCTGTCACGTGCCGATTCCAGCCAATCAGGAGGCTGGAATCGGCAATGGACCGCACAGAAGCCCTGCGGTCCACCGAGGGAGAAGATCCCGGCGGCCATCTTCAGCAGGTAAGTAAGAAGTCACCGGAGCGCGGGGATTCAGGTAAGCGCTGTGCGGATTTTTTTTTTTAGGTCCCTGCATCGGGTTTGTCTCGCGCCGGGGGGGGGGGGGGGGCTGTTGAAAAAAAACAAAACCCGTTTCGGCGCGGGACAACCCCTTTAAGCTTCTCGCTGCGTGTAAACGCTCAGTAATTCACATAGAGAATAAAGCACTGAGCAAGAGGTCCACAGTCCAGCCATGAAGTCTCTGTCTAATCCACTGTTACCCAAACTACCAGTCCTCTGGTCATGTTTTCAGGATATCCTATGGTAAGAACACCTGTGGCAATGTCTGAGGCATCAGTAATTACATCACCTGTGCAATACTAAGGAAATCCTAAAAACATGACCTGTAAGGCTCCATGAGGACTGGAGTTGGGGAACCTTGGTCTAAACCCTCTACGCCAGCGCTAACTTCCTTCTGCTCATGCAGCCGTCTAGACCGCTGTCCTCCTGTATAAATGGGACATAACTTTAGGACATCATAAATGTTTTGGTCACTATTGAACCAAATGTAAATGTAATGCCACTTCATTAATATGCAAGGAAGAAACATGATAAAGTTTTACCTAATTCAATCTGTCTGTATACTCTGATGCTGTAATGGCATGCCACCACTGGGAGGCAGTATTGTTCTACAATTGTGCTAATTGTATTTTTTTTTTTTTCTTCTTTCTTTTCCATTTTCCTTTTCTGGATGGAATTGACTAATTTCTTGAACTGCTGCAGGTAAGATGTTGCTACTTACATGTTTACAATATTCTGTGTGTTCTGTCTTGCTACGTGTGTGAGGGCTCATGTCCACAGGAGGGTTGGATTTCACATGTGGGGAGCCCGCAGCGGAATCAATCACTGCGTACCTGTCCAGGTCTTCTATTTCCTGTACTGCTGAAGCGGCGCTCATGCGTAGTACAGTGTGTGTGTGTGCTTTTTTTGTTTGTTTGTTTAAAACGCCTGTTTTTCTGCAGAATCTGCGGCCCGTCTACAATGTCAGTTGCAGACGGGCTGCGGATCGGTCGGCTTCCATTGACTTCAATCAAAGCCGTCTGCATAGAATCCATCCTAAAATGGACCATGCTGCGATTTATTTTCTGCATGTGGAATCCGGAGAACAAATCTGCATGCTTTAATTGAGGTGCAGACACCCATGCTTCCCTATGAGCGGCTGGAATTGCGAATCTTCCACTTGGATTCTGCAATTCAAATCCGCCTGTGGACATTAGGCCTAAGTTCTAGTTCTCCCCCCATCCTTCTCTTCATCTCCTATGGGGTGGGATATATTAGCTAGTGAACAATCCGATCTTGAGGTTGATGTGTTGTAAGTTGGAAATATGGACATGTGGAGCAGTGAGTCAGATGAATCCTGTTCTCTTTTCCATCACATGCATGGCGGAGTGCATGGGAACAGCTTATCTAGGGAAGAGTCCCCATCAGGATGGGCTATGGGGTCAAGGCTGCAAAATCAATGTGAAACCTTGGGTCCTGGCATGTGGATGTTACTTTGACTTATCACCCAATTAAACATTGTACATCCATTTATAGGCGATGGTATTCCCCAATGGATGTGACTTTTTTAGTAGTGTGATACGTTCTAGCGCACTACAAAAATTGTTTGATGAACATGACAGAACTCAAGGGGATGACTCCCCAGGTCACAACCTGATTGAGTACCTGTGGGATGTGCTAGAAAAAGTCTGATCCATGGAGACCCCCTCCTCACAACTTACAGGCTTGGAGCTCCTTCACACTGGCGATAGCAATATTGCTGCGAGTAAATCGCAGCAAAATAACATTTTTGTTCACCCGATTCCTTTTTGCGGCAGCGATGCCTCTTCCGGAGAACCTGGCATCGCTGCTGTCCGCGGAGGCTCCATAGGGAAACTTGGGTGAGAAATTGCAAAAGGCAGAAAGATGGGGCAGGCAGTGATTTTCAAATCTCGCATCATTGCAGAACAGAAAACATCGCGCACGGGAATGAAACCATGGAAAATAGTTGGTTTCATAATTCTGCGTTTTTTCTCACTTGTGTAACACTCAAAAATTACACGATTTTATCACAAGTGTGAAGGCACGATTTCCAGTCTTGGACAAACAGAGGTGGCTGCATCAGTTCTCTTGTGTATTGGTATGCATCAGTAGTCTAAGACCGCCCCCATGTCTTTTGACAGCGCTGCATGAGAAGTCT